>NW_023503375.1:1800000-2100000 GCF_014529535.1 Bradysia coprophila
CAAGTTTCACCTAGGTGGAATTTTCAAGAATTTTGGATGTGAAAAAATCATCTCTTCTGGGTAAATTTTATTCAAACTAATGTTGTGATAGCTCATTTTAAAGGTAAAAGAGCGGAGAATCTAGAGGAAAAAAAATCTTGGATGCAGGCTCCCCTGACCGAGAAATATTGCTCGAATAGACAAATACGATTTTTAGCTTATGTTTGACAAAACCTTTTTTATCGCACAGACACACAATTAAATGCAGAAAATATTTCTTTATTGTGTAGATTACTGGTTTACAAATTGTTTTTTTGTATCGAATGAGGACATAAGTTGACGTGAATGAAATATAGATCTGATTTGACCGTCTCTTCCCGACAATTTAAAGTTCCTCAAATTAACTTTCAAGCCAAAACCTACTCCAACCTTATCAAGTGGAACTCAAACAAAATAACAGAACCACCTTTAACGAGCAAGTTCTCTGAGTCCCAACTTAAGGACCTAGCAAAAAACGGTAGCAATTCCGATTTGTGGAATTACGCTGGATTTCGCCTGCCGAATCACACCCAAGCGGTGGAACGCTGTGTGAAAGTAGTGACCGAAACCAGCCTTAAAGTTGCAGGATATACACGAAGAGACGGTCAAATCAGATCTATATTTCATTCACGTCAACTTATGTCCTCATTCGATACAAAAAAAACAATTTGTAAACCAGTATACTACACAATAAAGAAACATTTTCTGCATTTAATTGTGTGTCTGTGCGATAAAAAAGGTTTTGTCAAACATAAGCTAAAAATCGTATTTGTCTATTCGAGCAATATTTCTCGGTCAGGGGAGCCTGCATCCAAGATTTTTTTTCCTCTAGATTCTCCGCTCTTTTACCTTTAAAATGAGCTATCACAACATTAGTTTGAATAAAATTTACCCAGAAGAGATGATTTTTTCACATACAAAATTCTTGAAAATTCCACCTCGGTGAAACTTGGTGCTATACCAAAATGACGGTAAAACATTTTTTTGACTTTTTTTAATTTTTGTATGTTCTAGTAGACCCTCTAGATGCCGTACAGAGTGAAAACTCTGCAAAAGCATCTGTAGATTTTTTTTGGTGCAGACCCATAATCCAGCTATCTCATGTAGCTCGAAAATTTTTGAAAAAGTGACGGTGCAAGCTTATATTGACTTATAAAAAAAACGTTTTGCTGATTATTATTGCTAGTGCGAGGGTGCATCGCGCTAAAGCGGAATCCGGAATCACTAAAAAAAAAATTGAAATCGACACACCCTAATGTGGAGAAGGAAAAAAAAATCGAGTAATTTTCATATTATTACGAAGCATCAAGTCGATGTTTATGTTTAGCAAAACAACAACATTATAGCCGAAAAATGTAATTTCATACTCATATGGATTTATGAATCGGTACATTCCTCACAACCAATCAATGGGCAATCATTCAACAACAACAACAACAAAAAAGTGTAATTTCGCGTTAATATTTTTTGATTGGTGCGTAAACAGGGCAAATATGGCTAAATAAATTTCTATTACAATTAAATCTGTCTATAACGAAAAATTCAAATCATTGCTGAAAAAAGCCATTACCACAGTCAGATTTTTAGAAGGCATCATCGACGTAACAACAAAAGCTTGTTATTTATTTTAATTTAATTGACGCTCTGGTAGTAATTTTCGTGCCGAAATTACCAAAAAAAAAAATTGAAGAAATTTATTTAAATGCAATCTTTAGGTAATTTTGTGTATGTGTGCCCATTAAACAACCATTTTCATAAAAGTGAAATCCATCAATACCATCGATTCATAATCCCAGACTCATGTAAGATCAATTTCATTTAAAAAAATTTACCTGGGAAATGCTGCCCGTAGATCTGACCGAAGATTCGTTAACAATTCGGTGATACTGCTGAACTGTCTCAGCGACATCTCACATTCCGTTTCCGGTGGTGACGGAATGGGACTCCTACAGAAGTCGGCCCAGTTAGGGATGTCATTGTATTAGTATAATGCGATCACTTACTTGTAATCGGATAGAGGTGCATTTTTATCGATTGTTTTGACGTCAGGTATAGTTTCAGGTGTATCGTAAATAGACTTGTTGGTCAGTTTACCATTGCTTGATTTTGTGTTGAATTTTTTCAAAGAGACAACATAGTCTTCGGCGTGGAACACTGGTGGGCGTTGGTTTTCCTTTTTTTATAAAAAAATAAAATTATTCAAAATTACTTAAAAACGAAAAAGATGCCATTACAATAAGGCACACTATTCATCTTTTACATACAGCCGGTGACTTTAAAATAAGTGACTTATGTATTTCGCTTCAGCTGTATTCCAGCTGGTCCACTCATACCAACCATACAAACATAGCTTATGCGTGTTTATACGGTGTTAGCACTGTCACACGCGTATTGGAGACACCCTTTTACACACGTATAAGTTTAAGTAGTATGAGTACCAGCTGGTAAAACAGCTGAAGCAAATGTTGATCTTTTGGTTGACTTTAACTGTTAATTGAAAGTAGGGAATAATGTGATCAATTGACAATAATGTTAAATTTGACTCTAATTTGCCTCACTGGATTCTATAACAGAAAAGGTAGTTGCTAGTCTAGTCTCAAAACTTGACACAATTCTTGACCCTTCACTTAACTTCTAAAACTGGACTGGAAAAGAAAACTTTAAGTTGGGAACTATTGTGATTTGTACACTGTTTCCAACTTGCTATCTTCACATCAGTATGCAAAGGTTTTTGAACTTCTACAAGAGAGCAAGACGACTTCCACTTATCCTTAAGTTTCTCAATTGTTGAGAAAATTTGGAAAATTTTGGAAAAATTCGGGAAAACGTTTTCCCGAGAATAGTCGCTGGTTATTTGGTCTGAAGACTTGGTTTGAAGACTAGGTTTGAAGACTTGGTTAATCAAGCTGTAGAAAATCCGTCGATCGAAAGACATAACAGACTCGATAGTCTTCGCTGTAAAATAATTGTTCGTCATTACTTAAACAACAGATAAACAACATCCATAGTCGGTCAGATAACTATGAAAGAGTTCTTTTGATCCAGTTGATCAAATTAGTCATTTTCATAGTTCATCGGTGAATTTTATGGTCTCTTAAGTCAGCCATGGTTACCGTGAGCATTAGGCTTCCACTACTAACGGAAGTGTAATTAAGCTTCTCTGTTTTATAGCTTTTTAATTATGTTTTCTCAAAGCTGCTTTTTCACATCCTTATTGTTCCAGTACACGTAAGACAATCGCAACAATGTCACTTAGCGATGAAATGTAAATTGAAGGAGAATATTATAGACAAGCGACAACGTTAACGCAATCTTGTCATGCATATAAAATATAACGAGTTGATGAAATAATTTGTTTGACAAAAAACCAGAAACGACTATTTTGCACCATAAAAACAAATTGTCCAATCCATCATCTATATACATGTATGCTTGGTACATGCTGTCATCATATTGCAGATAATTTATATTTAAAGATAAAAAAATACTTTCTCGTTTATCAACAATGACAAATTTGTTAACAAGTCTTGCAACAAGGAATGTTTTTTCGTTTTTAATAGATCCAAGGAGTATTCTCAAAGAATGTGATGTGATTAGAAATCGAAATAAATGTAATAACTCTGATTGTTAAGTATGAGCAAATGTACGAGTTAAATACACGTTTGAAATTCTTTTTACAAAATTATCGTTGCAACAAGTGAACTTGCATTTTAAGATAAACAATATAACATTTACCATTGCAACAAACCGCACGACATATCAACTAAAACATAGTAAAATTTACCTTTTGTGACGAATTTGGTCCAACGGATATTTCTGCAGACATTTTTGGCGGCCCAATGTGTGTGTCAATCGAAGATTTTTTAATGCTCGGTGCCATTTGATAGCCAATGGAATATGAGAGTTCGCTGAAAGTACAACAGAAAATTGTATGAAAAGAGATGTCGATTTTGACTTGTCACAGGCGGCACAAAACATCACCTGCCTAACGAAATCGAGAATCTATTATTGATTTTGATCAACGTATATATCAAAACGACTCAAAATCTTGTACTTCATTAGTTCTAACAATGTTAAAATGTTAGAATCTAACAAACATTTTGCTATTATACGATTGTATTAACTAGAGTTCGTCATTTATGTATGCTGTTGTTGTCGATAGCAGATGATTTGATTGCCTTCTCCGAATCTCTTTTGGAGGCTTCCATAACTTCGTTATGTCCTATCTAAGTTATGTGCAAAACTCTGATCTTTGAAGAGCGTGTAAATTCTTGCAGCAAAGTGCGAAATGTAACAAACGATTTGCAAATAAAAATCTGGTTTGTCGATGGCTCCACGTCTTATATTTTCATTTGACAGTTTACACAGAGTGCAAAGGCCAATAATTTAACGTGTGATGGATGTGTAGTTAATTTATTAAACAAGGCTATTATTTCCATTGTTTAATCATTCCTATTGTTTTCAAAATCTTATGAAATATAAAATCCGATTTCAATTTATAATTAGCCAGTCATAAGTACACACATGAGAAAATCGAGCGTTATATTATATTGCTATTAAAAAGAAGTCGAAATAATTTACTGAACTTTCGCTAAAAGTATAAACTTGCAGCAGCAGCAGCAGCAGCAACAAGAACAACACAGCATGGTGTTTGTTTTAATTGTTTTCATAAAATATTTAAAATATCTTTAACATTATGAATTAATTAATGATGATAGGCAGTCTCATTGATATTTGTTTTTAAGATTTTGTAATAATGCTATTTAACAAGAATATACATGGGATACATACCTACTATAGGTCGTAAAATATTGTGTGAACTAGCAGACACACACGTCTATTTATAATAAAGTAAATTTCGGTCCAAAGCAACTGTATGTTTTACCCGTACTTTCTATTGTATAATGTAACGAATCTAACATATTTTCGCGCTAAAAAAACGTTTTAAAAGATTTTCATCTCTTAAATGTAACAACTGCCTTGACACATTTCGAATAGTTTAATTATCATCACATTTCTCATAAAACTTCGTTTTGTTGTTTTTTGTATCGAGTTGTTGTCCCTTAAAGAGGGATTCTTTTGAAAAACAGCCTACCGAAATCGGACGCATTTTCCAGTGGACTTTTTTATATGTGCCTAGAAAGGACTTCGACCCTAGAACCCAAAACCACTTTCAAAAAAATTCTTCGAAGCTTTTGTGACTGGTGAAAGGTGATCAAAAACCGAAAACTTGCACTTTTCTTACAAAAATTTCTCCGGATACACGAGCCGTACAGGGTCGTGTGGGGTGTCATTAGAAAGGTAATCACATGTACTATTGAGCCGAATAGAGACTTTTGGGTTTAAAATTCATCGACACTGAAATATGTGATGTTGAAGTTTTCAACCGAAGACTTGCACTTTTCTTACGAATATTTCTCCAGTTACACGAGCCGTACATGGTGGTGTGGGGTATCATTTGAAAGGTAATTTTATGTGCTTTTGGGCCAAATAGGATCTTATGGGGGTTTGAAAGCATCTACGATGAAATATGAGAAGTTGAAATGTTTAATTGTACATATTTCATCGCATATGCTTACAAACCCCATAAGACCCTATTTGGCCCAAAAGCACATAAAATTACCTTTCAAATGATACCCCACACAACCATGTACGGCTCGTGTAATTAGAGAAATATTTTTAAGAAAAGGGCAAGTTTTCTGTTGAAAACTTCAACAGCACATATTTCAGTGTGGATTAATTTTAAAACCAATGAGTCTCTATTCGGCTCAATAGAACATGTGATTACCTTTCTAATGACACCCCACACGACCCTGTACGGCTCGTGTATCCGGAGAAATTTTGGTAAGAAAAGTGCAAATTTTCGGCTTTCGATCACCTTTCACCAGCCATAAAAGCTTCGAAGAATTTTTTTGAGAGTGGTTTTGCCTTCTAGGGTCGAAGTCCTTTCTGGGTACCTATAAAAAGTTCCACTAGAAAACACGCCCGATTTCGGTAGGCTGTTTTTCAAAAGAATCCCTCAAACGCTTTTTCTACACTATCAGATTTAGATGACTGCTGGCGTTCGTTAAAAAGAAATTCGAGATATTTTGATATTTTGGTTTCATACGAACGCCGTTGTACCTAAGTAAATAGTAACTACACTACATGTTTCAAGGTTCAACGCATTCATTCTCGTTAATAACTTGAAATTTTAGGTGGAATTCACCAAAAACGTTTGGGAACTTTTTAAACTGTTAATTCTAAAAAGACAATTGACCACAAGAAAAAGAGGAATAGATCGCAGAAAACAAGAATTAATCGCAGGAAAAAGAAAATTTGATCATAGAATACATTTTCTTTGTAGGGTAAGTATACCAATCCTCGTACAAGAAAAGAGTCCTCGGACACCTATGGTTCTCTCATTCTTAAATAAGGTTTATCAGTCAAAAGCCCGTAAAGGGTGAAAGTGACGCAAGTCCTTGGGTCTTAACTTGCAAAATAACTTATATCGTTGTATGTAACAAATTCTGCGCATGTACACAAAAACATTTACAACAACAATTTGAACTAAAATTTTACAAAAATCAGGACACATTTTTCCCTGATTTAACAATTTCGTTAACAGTAGTTTTCTCAACATCTGCTGCTTGTAACGCAACGTTTTTGTTGGAAAATTTTCTTTCTAAAATTTTTAGGATACAATTTTTGTGTACAGACGCAGAATGTGTCACCTATATTTAACTATATCACTTATTTTGTAGGTTAAGTGGTTAAGACACAAGGACTTGCGTCACACTAAAGATAATACTTAAACAATAAATTCCAACTGCCCGACATTTTTATCTTTGTCACTCTCTTCTACTTCCAAAACTCTGCCAGACATTTCGAAAAAAAAGTCCAAAACCCTAAAATAGGCAATTTGAGTTAAATAAAAATACGAAATTTCGCATATTTACATACAAGAACCAAGATTTCAAAATTCAATATCTTGGTGAAATCTTAACCCACTTTGATGTGTGATAGCTCGTTAAGCTCCTTAGTCCCTTTTTTTATTTTTGTAGTAGAGAACTTGCATCACGCCGGCTTACTATCGTGTGAACATGATGAATGAATGATGAATGAAAGAACAAAAAGTGTCCGAGAACTCAATCTTACCCTACAAATTATTAAAATTGAAAACCTGACTAGCAGTGCCTGCAATCCTGAGAACAGAGAAGTATTTTCTTTTTTTAATTTATTAAAAAAATAATGATTTTCCTTCTACTGCGATCAAATTCTCTTTTCAATTCGATTAATTCCATTTTTTCTTGCGATTCGTTTTATAGATGTCTGTATCATCTGTTATCGGTAGCAGTAAGAACAGTAAGAAAATTATGAAGTAAAAGATTTATTTTCAGTCTCTTGAAAACATATTTATCAAAGGACATGTGGTCACTAAGCTCTTCTTTATAAGTCGTTGATAGTTCAAGATAGTACAAAGAGCAGTGGTCGATTTTTATATAGAAAGAGGATTTTGAAAAATCATATCACATCTAAAAATCAATGGAATTTATGCAGCAGACGTAAAGAATTAGAAAAAAATGCTGAAAATTAAGATTTTGATTGAACAGCACTCAAACTTCAATTTTCTCACAATTTTCAATTGAGATCTAGATGTAGTATTACCTTTAGTACATCCAATCAAACCTAGCACATTCTATTTGTCATAGTCAAAAGCTAAGTTGTCTAGCCTACAGTAACAATATTGACGCTATCTTTATATTTCACATTATGACCAAATATACTTAATTTAGAGAGTGACTAATCACCCGCACTACAGACAATTAATTAATAAAACAAGGGATACATGTTGGGGTATCAGACCACCCCAAGCTCTATGGTGATAGCAGTCAAGTTACGAATTCCTACACTTATGAGAATCGTCACGCAGATCTCAACATTCGTTTTGTTCCATCATAATCACTCCCGACTATGGTGACTATAATGAATCATTCGCTATAATATACGCGATGTGTAGGTGGCATACAAACATACTACATCGAAAGAATATAGCCATCTCGTTCAACAACACAAAAGCAAAATACACCGACCGATAACGAAGGATGATTTCATTTGCTGGCCTTAGCCATTGTTACGAAATAACTTCTTGTTGCGAAATACCGGTGCCGGCTTAACATTTTTTCGTTAGAATAACAGATTTAGAAACGACTCACATCAGTCGTATAAATACGGTCGCTGTAACAGCAACTTCTTTCAATAATCGATTTCATTCCGTTGTGCTCACATTATAAGTGAGAGAATTAGTCATAAAAACAACCGGCATTGTTGTTCGTTTATGGTGAAACTAATTTTCTATCGTTGAATTTCGTTAATATCAAACTTATAATGGGGACCTTTGGCGATTTACCCCACGATTCATTTTGTGGTACTTCTGGCTGGTCAATGGATGCATTAAGTTCTCATAAAATTACCGTTGCATCAGTGCTTCTCAGTGTTGGGGTGATAATTGCATATCTTGGATATTTTGCATTGAAACAATTGGTGAACATTCTGTGGTACCACTTTATGGTAAGCATTATTAGACAACAGTTGATAGAGTTAACGGTACTGTAAACGTTTTTGGGCAAAAATACCGAAGAAATTCCTGACATTATTTGTCCAGTTTAGTTTGGACATATGATTTTTGGCGAGGATGTTATTTTGACAGAGAATAAATAAAGAACTTGACGACGGTAGTCTGTCTAAATATAGCAATGATTTCGTCATCCACGCAATTATATGTAGTATGGACATTATTGTATTCACACGCATGCAAGGTGCGCATATAATATGTGTTCCTAATAAAACAATATGCGTCTGCCCTTGATTGGGAATTCAGATTAATTTCTAAAGATAGTTTTATGAGATGACTCAATTAATCGATTCGGAATAGGTTCGGACTTTCTCATTCCTCATTCCCTTCAAATACTTTTACTGTAAAACCGTTTGCAACTCTTTCCACTATCGTCACTCAACTTTTATCGATGAAAGAAGAAATCGCTAATCATTTTCATGTTTTGTTTATTCCAGCGATCCGTTGAAATCACAAACTCAATCGCAAGCTACTGTGACACACGAGCGAATCTCCTGCAATGGCTCCAGAATAATGTCGAAACAAAACGTTTGCCGCACGTAAACGTTGGTTTTGATAGTCGTCGCGAAGAAAATGGCCAGACAATTTATGAGATGAAAAACAGTCCGCGCTATCAAACAACACATTATTTCACATACAAAGGCCATTGGGTACTATTGAGTCGTTATTACGTAAAAAATGTTGTGTCGAATGATGTCACATGGGAATCGATCACATTAACCACATTCCGAACAAATGCGTCCATCTTGGGCGATATTATGGAAGAGGTGCGTTTGTTATTCGAGGAAAAACCACTGACAGAAGATAAGACCCGATTCTATTTCGCCAATGACGGATATTGGACTGAATGCGGCACTGGCAAGAGGAAGCGCCCATTATCATCGGTTATATTGAACACGACAACAGCAACTAAAATCAACGGCGACTTGCGTGAGTTTTTGGACACATCAAAATGGTACCAAGATCGAGGCATTCCATACAGACGAGGCTACTTATTGTACGGTCCACCCGGATGCGGAAAGTCCTCCTTTGTGAAGGCAATAGCTGGCGAAATCAATTACAGCATTTGCATTATGTCACTGTCATCAAAGAATTTGAACGACGACACTCTGAATGGTCTCATGAATTCCACACCCGAGAATTGTATCATTCTGTTGGAGGATGTTGATGCAGCCTTCCCAAATCGTGATATGCAAGATGACGACGATGATAAGAAAGATGAAAAGAAGAAAAAGCAGCAAACGCCACAGGTGAGCGAAAATGGCTCAGGAAAAGTAACACTCCGTGGATTGTTGAATGCATTGGATGGCGTTGCATCGACAGAAGGACGTATCATTTTCCTCACAACCAATTACATCGATCGATTGGATTCAGCTATGACGCGACCGGGTCGTGTTGATTTGAAAGTGCCAATCGATTTGCCAGACGATGATCAATTGTTCCGAATGTTCACTCATTTTTATCCGGAAGCGAATGTTGAGACAGACGCCAAGGAATTTGTTCGTAAAATTCGGGCGTTGAAGAAGCCCAAAGTTAGTATGGCTATGGTTCAGGGCCACTTTATGATGCACAAATATGATTACAAAGACATGATGGATGGACTTGAACAATATTTCGAAGAACAATTCTTCTCGCTTAACCAAAAGAACTAAGAGTTTGGATATGCTGTGATGTAACAATAGTTTTATGTGGATGAGATTATCGGTTTGTGATTCATTTTGTCTGTTTTAGGGTCTAGAGTTTAGAATATGTCGTCGTAAGACTAAGTGTGATTGAAGAGAAATAAAATTGAAATATTAATGAAAATAATTTGAATTTTTGATCTACTTATCGGTATAAGCTATGGATAACCACCTTCATTATTAGCCCTATGAAAGTGGTTGTAAAAAGGCCGTCATAATACAGAGAGAAGCGAACACCCATGATTGTAAGCGATGATCTACAGTCGACGTCAGTGAAATTTGGACATGAATTTTCTTCAGCCGTTTTTCAGCTGGTTCACTCATACAAACAATACTGCTCATACGTCTTTAAACCGTTTTCATTATAAAAACGTATGAACGCTTTTGTGTGTATGATTAGACCAGCTGAAGAATATTCATGTTTCGATTTCGTTGACGTCGACTGCAGCAAATTTTTTCTGAATTCTTTCTGAAGTACATAAGTCTGTACTAACACCAAATCAATGTACAACCTTTACCCACTCACCAATTTGGGGAGGGAAGCCCTTGGAAACTGATGCACTGATGAAAGAGGCTTTTTTTCAGTACAAGTTGACATCGATTACACCGTACAGTTAACATGAATGTATAGTATAACATGTAGGATCGAACGATCTCCCCTTGTATGTCGTGGGCAACATCACTTAAGGGAGTATCTGCGATGTCTGAGGAACTACTGAACCTATGATAAACTTTTTTTCCCTGAAAGGTAGTAACATATTATGAATTTTGTGCCCGAAATGAAGTTAATCGACAGTGTGGTTCTGGAAATATTGTCGAAAAACTGCAAAGCCGATAGTACGACGAAAAATGCTAATTTCACTGAAATTTTTGTCGGTCTCAAAGTTCAATACTTTTTACAACCTTCCAGGAAAAATATATGAAAATCGGTTCAGTGGTTCCTGAGATATCGGAGATACGCCCTTTAGAGATGTTGCCCACGATATATTGGCACTGATCATAAGTCGAACTCTATATAGTTCAGCCTTATCTTTATACATCACAAAATGATAAACAGTCGAAAAAACAGAGTGTCGAATCGCTTCACCGTCAATTAAACAAACATGAAATCTAATTCGAATCAATTGCTGATCTACGTTTTTGTTTTATTAAACTTCCGCTAATTTAATCGAACAAATCGTGGTAGGCAAATAGCGTTGGTTGTACTGAAGAATCAGTATACAAAAATACAACCTATTACACTGTAGTCACATTAGTGGGTTGGATCACCTGACCATCACCCTTTTTTTAAATAATTTTTATCATCAGTTTTCATCTGTCGAATTCATGTTAATGAGTAATTAGGACTTTGCATGAAACACTTTTGTTTTTTTATTGCAGTTGTTGCCAGTAAACAACACGAATCGAAGTTATTTTGATCGTTTTAGATTTGGAAGTAATTTTAAAATCGATTTGAATATCAATGACGTCACATGCTGTCATTAGGGGTGGGTCGATTTTGCAAACGTTGAAATCCACATCCAGTGGCTTGTGTGACAGGAAGAAACTACACTTTTTGCATCATTACTTTTTCGTTTCCGCACACTTTTGAGTATCCCACGGATGACTAAAGTTCGTATAAATATCACATTTTTAAATGCACGTGGGATTCTTAAAAGTGTGAGTAAACGAAAAATAAATGATGCCACAAGTTTAGTTTCTTCCAGCTACACAAGCCACTGGATTTTAAAGTTGGTAAAATCGATCCACCCTTCTATCATTATAGCAGTTATGTCGTCATTCCATTTATCAACTTGGGGTTGTTGAAAGTGATATCCAAGCGAACGGTGTAATCTTTTTGTTGGCATGTGCCATTGGTCCATGAGAAAATCGACCACAATGCTAGTGAGCATGCGTGTGTAGTGCAAATATATTTCCATGAATCAAAAAAAAACTCTGAAATGCTTTTAGTTTCATGTTTTTTTTGTGTGTGAATATAATGCAAGGAAAAAACGAAACATTCAGTCTTTACATTGAATTCAAATATTTAACATTGAACGTCCCACTCAATTCTCAACCGAAATGCCTCATTATAGCAGTCTTCGTAATTATTATTTGTTAATAAAATCGAGTTGTAATTTGCGATACTGGTGTGCATAGTATCGATACTTCCGTGGTGTTTCACAGACATGATAATTGTGTCGTACGTTATAACACACCTATGTATAGCCAATTCACCACTCTACAAATACGTCGTTTGACATGAAATTGATTAGATATTAGAATTTGTAGAAATTCGAAAATAAGTGCAGATAACGGCTTATATTGTGGGTGCTTCCAACAATAGCTGACTGAATTAGTACGTAATCTATCGGTCGACAGATTGAAGTGTGTTTCGCTGTGAACATTTTTGTTAAAAATGAAAAATACCGCTTACACCGGTGAAAGCGATGAAGTGGCCATAGAAATGAATCAACAACAAGAAATTGATTTTCGACTACCGCCTCCATATTCGGTGGAACCGACATCGATACCAAATTTTGAACCGTCCAGTGCTTTCGGCTCAACCGTTCCAAATTCCACTTTGAATTTATTTAATGAGACTCTGAACGACAAAGAAAGGTTCATACTGGCTCCAATGGGACGTGTTGGCTTTGCGTCAAGAAACATTGTTGTGCAATTACAAAATGCTGCACAACAGCCAATTATGTCTATAATGACTGTGCCAGGACGTAGCATTTCAACTGGAACGGGTAATGATGATTCCATTCGCGTAGGTTCTGTTATACAAATGATCAACACATCCGGTCAGGTTTTGCTCACAGCAAAGGAAAACGGTCAAGTATGCAATATCTTGAAGTGGCCTTATGTCCCGAACTGAGAAATCTCTTTTAAAACCCACAGTCGATGACAATATCGTCTGGAGATCAAGTTCTGGGAATGGTGGAAGGAAATTTGTTATGCGGTACGACTCTAAGTGCTAGAAGTGTCATGGGCGAAGTGCTATTTCAAAGTATTGGAGGAACAGAAATGAGTCCAATTACTTCTGTAGGATGTTTCGGTTCCTCTCCGTCAGAGTTTACCCTAATGTCAAACAGAGGCGTTGCACTTGCACGCATTGCACGACCAATGAATGGCACGGAAGGCTGCTCAATAACACTTTTTAGCTCGCGCAACATTGGCATACGCACTAAAGCCCTTCTAGTATTTACCGCGTACTTAATGGTGGGTTATAGTTTACATATAGGTTTTACGAAGTCAGCGGCGATAACCGAAAATGTTCCTTTATACTTTCAGTATTATGCATTTTTAGCAGAAACTACCATCGGAAATATAGGTGCTCGTGGACTTGCTAAGCGACTATTCATGTGTTTTTGTATTTTTTTCGTCGTTGTTTTGCTACTGTTCATATTAATTCCAGTAATCGTTCTGACAACTCGGTAGGCACAACGTTCCTATTTTATATGGTACAATATTGCCTTCGGCTATTGAGCAACGACATAATAATTACTGTTGAAGAACTGTATTAAGCTGTGAGATTAAATATAAGAACTTTCCGCAGAGTAACTTCAAGCTTCTCCTTAAAAACTGTCGCTAACGTTACGGGAGCGTTCTGAACTGTACCACAATTTTAACTATGTTTAAAAGTTTCCATACCAGAGAAGTGAAAACAGATGGCGCTGCGTTGATGCGTCTCCGTTGAGGCTGCTTCAACGCCATCTGGTATCATTTCTCTGTTCCATACGGTTTCCTATTAAACGAGATTTTACAATTTAAAGGTATCAAGTCTATTTTACGCGAAAAACAACTCATATCATATTAGCAAGTTCACTTCTACAGAGAAATAATAATAATAAAAATAATTCAGACGAATAGTCGATGTTTTCTTTGTAACTATGATAACTTATCGACTTAGTGAAAAGAATGCCTTATCTTCATGTCAATAAAATTGCATTTATGTAACAACTGATGGTTCATTTCTAAAAATTTATTCAATTTGTTTAATGAAGTATGAAACACGTTGACGAAAAGTAAGAACTTTCGGAGCTTCAATCAATTAACCAATGAAAAGGATGTTGTAAAAGGATGTGTCGAATGGGGAACACTAGTTGTAGCACTGATGAAATGTCTATATTATTTCATACATTTCTATAGGACCACTAACGGGTTCCATTGCACCGAAACAACATCGAAATTCTGCCACCAAATGAAGGAACTTTTTCTTTTATTTTCTTTAACAATTTAATCCGAAAGTATTTATATGTGAGAGATTCTAGCAATCGTAAAACTTTACTTTTGTGAAATAATTGTGTATTGATTACGGTATACGAATAAAAATGGTTTTATATCGTTCAGATCACATATATTATAATGTGGAGACTGTAAAAGTGCAGATATAGCGGTATTTAATGTGCCGAAGAACCAATATAAACAACCAGTTTTTATACCCGTGTACACATCGCTACAATTTTGAACCGATGATATTATGAGTTTGATACTACATATGGAGAATCTGTTGCATTGTGCTAGAGAAACAACTGCGTGATGGGATTTACGAAAAAAAAAAATGGAAATTTGATTTTTGGAATTTCTATTAATTCTGGAAGCTATGCCAATAAAAACGATATGGGTTTTGAATCGGTTCGAAATTTCAAATTTCAACCATATATCAACGTTATATCAGATAACACGCATATATATTTAGTCCATCAACTCTCCACGGGTTTCTACGAAATTCTTTTACAGTCAATGTCAGTGAAATTTAAATAAGAATTTTCTTCAACAGTCTTTCAGCTGGTTTACTCATACAAACAAAAATGCTAGTTCGTTTTTATACGGGTTCAACGACGTATGAGCAGTTTTGTTTGTATGAGTGGACCAGCTGAAAAACATATGTAGCCAATTCTTTCCTAAATTTCACTGATATTTCCTGTGTTAGCAGCGGAAAACATTTTTTTACCATTTTTACGAAATGGATGACATGAATAATCCCAAATATCCAACCACTTTCCAGAACCCTTATCATCTGTCATCGATACAGACGACAAAAATAAGTCATGAGTTTTTACTACTGTATAGCAAAACGTACAGTAAAACTAAAGAAGAACAAGATTTTGTAGGAAACACTAGGTGATACTGAAAACAAAGGAAGTAATAGATCTAATAATTTATTCTTCGTTTGTAATTAACATTACTTTGAGATCTACATGAAAAACTTTCTGCAGGTTTTTGTTCTACGGTTAGGGTGAGTCGCTTCGCGCGATCCACGGGAAAGAGAAGAGTAATTATGCTCTGTTTGTTTGTTTTGGTGTTTGTTCTGCATATTAGATAGCGCCACCCCTGGAATTAGTATGTTTTACAGGTAAAATAAAGTTTTGTACCATTGGTCGATTACAATGATGATTGAATCACTATTGTCATGAGGGGTGCTCTGGCACCTATGCCTTCGCCATCTCGTTAATTGGTGGCGGGTTTCTAATGTGTTAATCCATGAGTATTGGGCAACCATTGTGGTCCACTTTGCAAAAACGTTCTGGTTAAGAACGCAACGGCTTGAATCTACACGGGATTCTTCAATCAATGATTCGAAACTTAGAACGAGATACTGTCAACGAAATCCTGTATACAGGACAGAACCAATTCTGTAAACTTTTGAAGGCATTTTATCTTGTAGAGGTTCGACGGCACGTGAATCTGGAACGGAGCTGACCACACGTGGGGAAATCAAGTTTCTAACTCTCGAATAAGTGTTCTTGTTCCGTATGTGTTTATGGCCAAAAGAAAATATATTCTTATACACGGGTAGCAAGTTTGCCGTTTATGAATAAGGTTAACAAACAATGGCATTAGTACAATAAGAAAGAACCAAAAATACTCTAGATCCCAAAATTGGTACAGCGACGAGATTCGCGACGAAAAAAGTTCATACTTTTTGTGCACAATGAAAGCTATAAACAAATTTGAAGTAAAAAGAAGAATAAAAAAAACAATTTCGACAGAACAGATTTCAAAGGTAAAATTCTAATTTCAATATACTGATTCGCTACGATTGGTTTTGTTGTTTTCTAATTTACTTTATAATTAAAAACCGACTGCGTTTACTTGTTTCGTTCAAATTCTTGCAAGTCAATATACTTCATTCACGTGCTACAAAACAATACAAACGAAACGAATAACAACAACAACAACAAAAATCATTTTATGAGTTCCATATTCGGCACGATATAACAACAATATGGTAGTGATTGATATAATCAACATCGAGATCATCATCATATACTTGTTTTATTAGCAGGAAAGAATCGAAATTTTACCGTTAATTTATGTCTAAGTAATTTGTGCGTTTGAGAGCTCATCCCATCTATAATAGCGTGCCTTTGTACAACGTGTATATCTCTGTATACATTTTATATATAATAAAATGTAAAGAAAATCGTCTTAATCAATTCCTTCATTATTTCACAATATTGTATGTATCAATATGCATGTGTATAAGAGTGCCTTACATATATGGGAGTGCAGAGCACTTGCACAGAAAATATTCTCGAGTTTTTACAATGTTCATGGTACATACAGAATGGATCTTGAGACAGGAGAATCTAGAACACATCGATAATTATTATTTATCAAAATTGTTGAGAATTAATCGATCAATCAATCAATCAGAGATGAAAATTAGAATCATTTTAGTAGGTTAATTCTTAACAAGACAACAAGAAAGATACTTTCACAGCAAAATGTGCACAGTTGGTACCAGAAAACAATAAACTTATAGATTCCGTAGATTCCTCATTCCGGAGTGAATCGTTAGTCTCCTAATATCTGCTTCCAGGTTTTTCTTTAAATGTTTTTCTGCTCTTTTGATAGATACTATTTTGCTATATTTTCTCAAGCATTCTTTTGAATGGTGATCGAAAACATCTGTGGAAGGTTTAGATAACGTGCGTTACAGAGAGCATATTAGCTGCACATTGATAGTCATCACTAGCGACACAGCCCTATCATAAATTTCTCATAGATTCTTTCTCATAGACTCCTTTCACAAAACTTCCATTTTATCATTCTTCTTACATATATTGGTAGATGTTTATCAAGCTAGGTATGCTCTGAGCTCAGCGTTCCAACGAACCCACTCACAACCTGATCGCACATAATTTACCGACCATAAAATGTGGCCGAAAAATTGTCCATTTATCGATCTTTAAAGACCTGCCACAAGCAACCAAAGTTGGCCTGAAGCTTGTTTTGAATTCCTCAGTCCAAAACCTTTCAAACGCTAAGATTCGATTTCGGGAGGTGGTTTTTGAAAAGAATCCTTCCAGGTTTTCCCAATTTTCCGATTTTCGTAGTGACTATTCGCAGGCGCCTGCCAATAGCCAAATTATTATTGAAGATACTATTGGAAGGCGCTCGAGAAAATAAAAGTCTTTGGGATTATGGATCGGGTTGTGGGTTGAATTGGAAAAAGTGTATCACTTCACTTCAGGGCCTATTTTACGAAAACATGTTTCTCAAGTTTCTGAAAGTTTCCAAAATGTTTCTTAAAGTTTCTTAAGGAAACTTTTCTAGAAACTTAAGGAAACTTTGAGAAACTTTAATAAACTTTAGAAAACTTTTCAGAAACATTTTGGAAACTTTCAAAAACTTGAGAAACATGTTTCCGTAAAATAGGCCCTGCTTCACTTGGTCCAATTGTAGGATTTCAAAAGGTTTTAAGTGGCAGGGATATAGAAATTCGAAAACTATGGAGATTTGAGGGACTATTGAGTTTTATCTTTCCTGAACGTTTCAGATGGTCGACATGGGTAAAGAACTGGAGAAGCTGTAGTCTAATTGAAAAAAAAATGGAAGGTTTCAAAGAAATCACGTACAAATCTTTAAATAAATGTTTGATGACAAATAGAACTACCATTTAACACTGCCTATCGTTTTAAGGCTAAGTGATGAAGAAGAAGAAGAAGAAGAAGGCGTTGGCTAACTAGTTTATCTTCATTAATAACATTTTCGGTGTGATTACAAAACAGATTATAAAGTCATTTTTTTCGAATCCGCCCGAAGATCATACAAAGTTGAAATAATGAGATTTCTTTTCATTGCTTTATGGCTATCATCGTCCATTCCCACTGAATTCTATAATAACGTTAGCAGCACAAAAAGCAAATTTACATTTTTGCGATATTATAATGAAACTTTGTTCCCATCAGCATGACGGCCTTTGCTCCTATTGTGACAGGTTAGCATTATTTTTTTTTCTCTCATTCAATTTTTTTCCCTAGCATAATCGCTCGGTGTTTTTCTATTACGTTTATTATAAGTACGCTGATGAATGAAATTATCGGTGTAATAACATTTATCGTTTATATAGGATTAAGTTAGCCAGTGTTTCATATGGCCGTATATGATGCAATGTGTAAATGTCGTAAATTAATATGTAATATGTCGTCGTTTATCATATAGGTACGACAGTGGTACACAACCCAACCACATACTATACCTAAATACACCTGTGTAACACGTAAGTGTATATAAAAGATTGACTTGGTACCCAATCAATTCTATTCTAATGTCGATTCAACGTTATTTTAAAGAACTCTCTTAAATGTTTGACTGAAGATCAGTGCTTTTCCGTGTATGTATATAGATAAAAAGAACAGTTATGTTGCATAAGCCTGTTTGTTGTGTTATACATGAATGTATAAGAGACTATGGTGGATTCTTGAAGAAGAAAAAAGTTTTTACTTTTATGATGCTAATGAAAGCAATAACGTAATCAGAATATATACACCAAGTTCAACAGAGTTTCCGGTAAATTTATATATGTAAATAAATGTGAAGAAGGTATTAAAAGTTACGACCATTTGAAGACTATAATTATAAAGCCATTGGACATTTTATCACAAATACAAATAAACAAAAACCAAGTGACCAACCGGACAGGTTCGATAATTTGATCGTATTCAGGGCTTATTGCTTGAAATTTACATTCTGGTCATTTAAGAAATGTTTAATCAAACACGCAAACTATGCTTCTTACCAGTTTTCAAAAGACTATTTCATCTGTTAACGACAGACGGAACAAAAATAAGTGATGCATACCTGTCTAATATGGTCTTATATAGCTGGACTGGGTAAAAACTAATGAAGTACAAGATTTTGTATCTAATTGAATTAAGTAAAAAAATCCAATTTTTGGATCTGCCATTTGACTGTAGCTGAACAAGAACAAAATTATGAGTCTCTTACTTTTACCGTATTGTATGAATGGCTAGATGAGTTAAGCCCAGGGATTGTTTTTGGAAAAAGACTTCTTTAATTTTCCCACATTTTATAATTTTTTGGGAAAATCTGCGAAAATGTAGGAAAATTCTGGAAAATTATGGAAATTGACTTGTCAAAATAGTCCATGGTTAAACCTACAAAAACCTTTTCTGTGCCTTAGGATCATAATTCGACATATTTCGTCACTGCGCGGCGCCCTACGATCGAAAAGTGATTGCTAAATGTTTTTGTTTTGTTTTTCGTCTCATTATGAGCCTTACGGCACAGAAAACGTAGTTCGTGACTCGTGACGAAAGCAGAATTTTTTCAGGACACGTCTTAAGCTTGTCCTACTTGGCTTCGCCTCGTTAGAACAAGCTTAAGACTAGTCCTGAAAATTTCTACTTTTCGTCACTTGTGACGAAAAATGCTATTTTTTCCAAAATCAACGGTCATCAGATCAGCTACTTAAGTTCGTCTCTTTTCGAGTCTGGTTGTCATAAAATGTGAATCGATTCGTTTCATATTTAAATCAACTGACACGAGACGACGAGACCGCAAAACCCTTTGATCAAGATAGATATACGTGTTTGGTCTGAAAAGTAACGTAATTATTTGAGCTGAACTAAATACGAGAAACGCGAAAAATATCACCTTTATAATCTAACCACACACAAAAAAAGCAAACTTTCATAAATCACAAAAAAAAGCATAAATCTAAGAGAAAAGTAAATAACAAACTCAACTGTTTCTGTTATAAATCCATCAATTAGCTAAATGTAACAAAAATGTTTTTATTCAACAATACACCGTGACGGTATACTAAAGCTTAATTCAATAATGACCTTGTTTAAACTCGCGAGCACATTACTCTTGAACAAAAGAAGATGTTCACAATGTAACAAAATGAAAATGGCAACAAAATTAATTCATTTGATTGATATTTATAAAGAGATTTAATGTTGTTGGAAAGAAAATCTTTCTTCGTTTATGGTTACATTGGCTTAAGTTTCTATATGTTTGTCTTTGAACAGATAAAGGGAGAGATAAATATAGCCGAGCTTAGGCTCTTCCAAAAATTTTCATAGTACATTAGGTGGAATAGGGGGTGAGTAAATTTTATCACAAGTGCGCATAGCGTTATAATCTTCTAGAAAGCCGCAATGGATATAACCTCGTAGAAAGATTTAGTCATCTGTTATCGACTTCAATGATTACATGAGTAACCTACTCGCCCAAGATTAATTTGATCTTGCTTTGCAAATGTATGTTAACACAAATGAAGTACAAGATTAAACTTTAAGGTATGGATTAAGTACCAGTAATAGTTTTCTGTAAATTTTGAGAAT
Organism: Bradysia coprophila; assembly: GCF_014529535.1. Classification (NCBI taxonomy): domain Eukaryota; kingdom Metazoa; phylum Arthropoda; class Insecta; order Diptera; family Sciaridae; genus Bradysia; species Bradysia coprophila. The sequence continues at coordinate 1,820,901 of NW_023503375.1, forward strand.
TTTCTACAATTTCTAGAAGTTTTTAAATAAGAAAAAGTCAATTTAATGGAAATTGTATAACATTCCAGACATTCTAGACGAAACTCAGTATGTGCTCAGGTTTGTATTTTTACCATTTATGCATATTCCTTCTAATTAATGTTTACGTCTTTATTCTCCAAAGGAATATTCGGATGTTTTCAATACAGTGTAGACTCTAAACACCATTTAGTAGGATTTGCAGAATCAACTCGACAATGTTTATTTGCTGCAGAACCAGGTATTCTGGACCTTCCTTATACAACTCACTGTCACAGCCAATGTTGCTTAGAATAAGACACTATGAAGAATTCTATCGTTCGTTACAGGAGTTACTGTTAAAAGAGGGCCACTGTTAAGTGATCGGATTATTATATGGCATACAAACGCTTTTCCTGTTTTTTTAATTTTTATGATTTTTACTATTTCACCCTATTAAATGTTGTTTAAATTATTAAAAGAAAAAAAGTTAAAGAAGCTACGCAGACTAATTTTTCCTTTTCTGGCTTATCTTTTTTAGTAACGTTTGTTCTAATGTTTTTATGTAATTAGAGAAAGAAAACTGTAACCACCATTTTTTCCTTGAAATAAATGGACAAATAACTCAAAGAATTTTTCCCGAATAACGAGCAGTGACATATTTTTGGCCGAGACATTAGTTTTTTACTAAGAAGTCATGATAGCTCATTTTTGTGCCAAATTACAATAAAAGCTTAATGATCAAAATACGGATAATAATCATCTGTTGTCGATAGGTTCAACAAAAATAAGCAATGGGTTCTAGCTAGTGTGGCTTTTAAAACGAAAAGTGTGTTAAAACAAATGAAGTAAAAGATTTTGCATTTATGTTAATAATTTAAGCAAACGAAGTGACAGTATGTTTTTGTGATACGCCTACCGCCTGAATATGGTAAATTTACTGGAATAGAATTCTTTTAAGTTTTTATCTATTTAGAACGATAATGACGAGCTTATCTCCCTAGGGAGTTTTTACTTATCTCGATATATCTGTTCTCGACAGATAAAATATGGTATGCACCTATTGCCAGACTGTTATTTTGACGTGTAGGCATTACTGCCCACGCCTTCGGCTCTGGCAATAATGTCCTACACGTCAAAATAAGGAAAAATTCGAAGGAAAAAGAAAATTCGATTGCAGAATACATTTTCATTGTAAAAAATGATTAAAATTGAAAACTTCACCAGCAATTCGTACTTTTACAAGATTTTATTAAGAAACATTTTCCGTCTACTGCAATCAATTTTTCTTTTCCTTTGGATCTATTCCTGTTTTTCAGTTATCAATTCATCGTTTTCTTGTGAACAGCTCTTCTTTTTCTGCGATTAGTTTAAATGCATGACAAATTAAAGCTTGGAGAAAATCCCCTAAAATTTTCTGCTCTGAAAAGAACCGTTTCACATTGAACATATCATATATATCTGTGTGTTGAACAGAGTATATTAAATTTCAAGAACTACACTTGAAACTTAAGAAGCGAAAGTTTCATCTTTCGCACTTTAATTAGCATCACTTAATTACATGTACCCAAACGAAACGCTTCAGTTAAACTTCACATATGGCTGCCCCGAATGAATAAATAAAGATAGAGTCAGAGAGAAAAAATTGTTAATAATTTTCTAACAAGAACTACAATTAAATGCTTGGACTCGACATAATTTGTATTACTTTACGAATTTCATTTTTTTTGTATTTTAAATGAGACGAGGATTTCATAATGGATTCTATACATTTCACTAAAAAAAACGGTATCTCGTTAATAACAACAATTTCTTATACAATGATGCTACGATATGCTCTTTAAACAATATGCGACCATCCAAAATTTTTAAGACCATAAATTACCGAATGAATATTATCGACAGACAAATTGAAATATATGAGAAAACGGTAAACAACCTGCCTGAATACGTATGCTCTATACTCTATGGAATATCCATACTATGGATGTGTATATAATTTATGGTTGAATAGAAAACTTCTGAGTAGAAAAGCTTCGAAACTTACCAAATAATAAACAGTTATATCCAACCAATAAAAATCCAGATAGACTTTTTCAGACAATCATGATCGTTCAAAGAATGTTATTCCAGCACATTGTGTAGATTTTAGTATTCATTAGGAATGTAATTATATATTATATGCAAAAACCACAACGTTCAGCGATGTATCAAGTGGTATTATTACTGATTGTATCTCTTAAACTATAGTGCACAACTTATACAAACAACACAGTGCACCGAATTCCTCAATGTAACGTTTGTCGCATAAGAACAAACCGCAAAATGTTCTTTTCGGCAAAAAAATATTTTATTGTCACTGATCCGCAATCAACAGACGAGATCAAGAACCACACAATTCTATTGATATAACAAAACGAAACGCTTAACACCAAATTATCAACTTCTTTTCTTTCCTTTTTAAAACAATAATTGGATTAACTGTCTCTGTACAACATTTTTCAATAGCTTGCAAGTGTTTCACAGCACCGCGAATGCTTAACGTCTTCGAACGACCGTTGTTGGCATCGAACTAAAGGTATAACGATCGGTGTGTAAATGAACAATTTCATTATACCAACAGATCGCAGCAGATATGCTCGCACGGTCTCTAAGAGAAAATGTTTGTTTATTATACTGGTAAGATTTGTTTAGAGCAAAGAGGTTGGAGGAAAAAAATTTATTCTCTCTGTCGATGTCTGAAACGTATAATCATATCTGGTAAAGTAAACACATCTGCGAGAAAAGAAGATAATTAGCTAACATATTGTTTACGGAAGATGAGCGTGCATATAAATCCTTCATCGAGCGATTTCTGTCATTTCCATTTCCTGAGTATGACGGTTCACACAGGAAAACATATGGTTTGGAGGCAACAGGTGCCGTACGTATGATTAGTGCACGGAATGTTCACACAATTTTTCTACCAATTCCCATGTGGAATGAATACCTTGAACGTCTCTTCACTAACAAATTCTTAAAGGAAATGGCCGTAACCTGAACAAAAGTCAAGTATTACGAAAGGTCACACAAGTATGATAAGATCTGACAATTTCAATCCATTCCATATGTATTATCACACGAATCTACGACATTACATTACGTTACCATGCACATAGGTAACATCGATATAGCAACTGGAATGAAATTTTTGGAGCTTTCAATTTTACAGTTGTACTAAAGCTGGGAAAGCCAAATTTAAACAATTTTCCAAACAATGCGAAAGTTTTATTAAAACTTGTTGATGACATACATTGCTCATACTACATAGTCACTTATAGCCACATAAACTTCTGTGATTTTATTTAAATTGAAATTTGTTCAAATTTCTCAAATCCAACAATTCTGCAAGTTCAGAGAAATACAAAAAATTTCAACAAAACAAAACTAGCGAAACTGTTTTCCTAACGTAGACACATCCGAACAATCATTTATTGTGTCCTCTGCCAGTACACACAAAGTCATTATACTCAAATCATTACATCAGCATGTGTTTCGCCGTACCTTTTACGGTATCTTCATCAACGATATTTTCTGCAATTTTTCTGCTCCACATTAGCGCCTGTGCAGGTCCTCGCGCTGTTATAATATTGCCATCCTGTACTACAGACTCCTCACTGTATATGTAATCCTTACTCAACAACTCCTTCCACAAAGGATAGGACGTAATCCCCTTTCCAAATCCAATTTTATTTCTCAAAAGAGCTTTAGGACTTCCACAGATACCAGCAATGAATCCACCGCGATTGTTTTGTTCTACCAACATTTCCCCGACCATATCCGATTCAGCAATATTGTCGGATCCGTAACGGCCGCCCGGCATAATTATAACATCGAATTTATTGTTTCTTACATCATTAAGAGACACTTCCGGCACAACGACCATACCCCTGGCACACTTAAGAGGAGTCATGCCATTGAGGCCAGCAACAGTCACTTTCACATTGCACAATCTTAAGAAATCGATTGGACTGGCTACTTCTAATTCTTCAGACAGTTCTGCAATAATTACTAGAGCTGTTTTCTCCGGCATCTTGCAATGAATTACAATTCTTGACTAAACAACAAGTTAAGCGATAAGCGTTGAATAACATCGTAAACTGATATTTGTCAAAGATATGTTATCACATCTACTAGGGTGGTCTACAAAACTAAGCTTGCCGAAGACAAGTGTACATGATACCAATCAGATGCGAAGCTTTTCGTTTATATGCGTGACCCAGCTGAAATGAAATTGAAAACTTACTTCAGTCACCGACTGTATCAATGTCCTGTTAAGAATTATTTTCCGACATGACATCTGATTCGACAAGCCAATTTTCCTATACAAATATGGAACAGCCTAATATATACATTAGATCGTTGGTTGGAGTACTTTAAGGCCTCCCACACCTCTTAAAATGTCACAAATGTTCGTAAAATCTTCGAAAACTCCTAAAATGAGACTTCGAAAATCACATTAAACTCCTGTGAATCAGGATTTTTAAGCTAAAAATGCTTTTTATTTAGTTTCGATCAAATTGTTAAATAAATAAGAAAACTTTGCTGTACCGAATTCCTTTGGGAATTACTTTCTAAATTAGCTGCCGCAAACTCATATCGACATACTTTTAGTCAGATTTTATAAAAGTTTTAATGAAAACAAACATCTTTAACTTTGACTCCATCGACTCCATCTGAAGACCGGACAATCCATTGGATTGTCAATCCAACTATTTTGACTTTTTCAAATGCTATGGACCCTCAGAAATACAATTTTCACCGAATGAAAAAAAAACGTAAATTTGGTGTAGGAAGAGCCAAATATCCAATATCGAGCTTGGACCTTTTTGGTAACTTTGAGTGACAACTATTTTTCTGGATAGATCCATTTTCGATGATAAATCAAGACAATACTTTGCACGTAGGAAATCAAAGGATGTTACAAGAAAAAGAGACTTTTCAGCAATAGCAAAAAAATTGGGCTTATGAACATTGAACATTCGTTCAATGATGAATTCATTAGAAAAAAGTGGACTTCCGCATCCATCGAGCTATTTTAAGAAGGGAACATAACAAATATATTCTTCCCAGCGAATGAAAGATCCAAAAAATTTCCTAAAACGTAAGTTTAAAAACCTCCTAAAACTCCTAAAATACGAGGATTTGTAAAGTGTGGGAGGCCTGTACTTTGTCTTTTAGAAACTGCCAGTCACCTGAAGAGAAAGAAGAGAAACTTAAAAACATAAATTATAAGCTCTGCGTAGTATACTCTTCTGTATCTATAGCGGAATGTCTAATATATTGTATAGGGAGTGCGTTGATCGCCCATTAGGCGATTCGCCAATACTTTACACAAAAGGAGTAATAGATTTTTCAGTGATTGTGAACGGATTATTACTACAGGTGTTATAAGTTAATAAAAAATGATTTCATCGATTTGCAGGCACTAACCTTTCTGAGTATGATAAACGTATTTCAGATCGGCCGAAAATTGGATTCTTTTTCGGTTCTCGACAATAGCTGCAACTACAAAATGAATACTCCGAACCGTAAATGCTTTGCTCATCTAAGTCCGTGGATTCTTGTTTACGACCATCATCAGCATATCTGCGGTTTCCAGTGCCATTTTCAGATACGAGTCGATCCGGACGAGAGCTGTAAATTATGAAATCAAACTTTTAAGAAAAATTGTAGCTTTTAAACATGCGTCTCAGCTTTTGAAAGAAATTTGCACCGTTCAACAACAGAGTTTTAAGTGCTTCAATTAAAACGCGTGATACAACTCAGCCATGGCACTGAACTAAGCCAACGCACTCCAAGAACAGATTTTTTAACGGTCAAAAAGCATATTATTTTGGTCCAAGCAGTGGTATTATTTTGATTGCGAACGAACTCAGTAAAAGGTATCGTTCCCGTGATATATATCCCACCCCACAAAACTGTCCCACGGTGGGGTTGAACAAAACTTAAATAGAGTCGCGATACACCTCTGAGTTTTTTTCGTGTTCTTATTGAGGGACTCGAGCACTATAAGGAACCACATGCAGTTCGCGGATCCATCCAGCCGTTTCGGAGAAGCACTCATGTCCGTGCGGGACTGACGAGTCAATTTTAATACAGATTGTTATCGTAACGGATAGAGGGACTAATTCTAAGGTAATTCGTGTTAAAATGGCTTCCCTCGACAACCTGACCACGTAGCCACAGCCAGGTGAAGTCGAAATTTCGACATTTTCAAATCGTGATATGTCCAAGATGAAGCGATTTTGAAACTCTCTGAATGGCGATATTGGCAGAGGATTCCATACTCTATTAAACGCCGAGAATGGATTTTACAAAATTTGTCTGAATTGTGCAATATTTGAGAAAAAAAAAATCACCATCCGCTGCGAAACTTGGACTCATCTGTAATACACTGGTAGACCCATCTTGCAGCAAAACAATAATGCCTGATCAGCCTGCATTCTAAGCTTTACAACGATACCACACTTGCCATACCAGCCTCACAACAAGTCTCTGTTACGACATTTTGTTTGCAGCAAGGTCACTCTACGACGAAATTTTCAATTTATTATCTATCTTCAAGTGCCCGTTCCTCTAGGATGAGTGGAATTGTCATCCATTCTTCATAAATAAGTGACGTAACCGATGCAATCGAAAAATGTTGCGATGGAAATAATTTTGAATGAAAATTTGAAACTACCATTTCCGTATTGTGTTGCAAATTCGAAATTTTTAGCTAACAGCCATTTTAAGTAAAGCTTTAAAGGACCACACAAAGGAACGTTGTCTGGAAATATTTACGTTTCAGATTGTGATCAGGTTTTTCAATGACTCAGACAGACAAGCATATTATAGTCGGACGCAAAATTTCCGATGTGGACCAATTCCCGCAGCACCCAGAAAGATCTCTTAGAAACGACTCATCATCTGCTATAGACTTCGATAACAAAATGAAATGATGAACTCCGGTTAACACTGTTTCTTATAGGAAAATGTAACGTTGAAACTACTGAAGTAGTAAAGCATACTAGATTGTGATTTAAACAAAAGACGGAATAGATTTGATCATAATGACTGGGAAAGCTTGGCTTGCTTATATAACGTTTCTCTTTACTCATACGATTAGTTAACTGTTCGAACCATTTCATGATGCTTTTGCTTATAAAGAGAGGCCATAGAAGTGAATTACATAAGTTTTAGGCTTTGCCTGTCCCATAAAGTTACACTCGAGAGATGGCGTGACGTGATGGGCTGTCATTTTTAAACATGTCTGAGTTGTTATTTGCTATAAGAAGCAAGACAAGCTAAATTTCGTAGATCAGATTTTTTCGATTGCTCTTTATAAATGGACGATCATGTCGTTCAGTTCATTCAGTTTCTTCCACCTAAAATTGAAATGATTGCACAAAATTAGACCAAATTTTCATTTTCTGTAGTAAAGTTATATTTTACCTTTTATATAATCGAAGATCCAGTCCAATGTTTCAACATTACAATTCGCATAATTAACATCAATTATACCCAGACATTATGAACACGACAAAAGGCGAGACTTTGTATTTATCTGCTATATCAAAAGTGTTACTCATCAATTATCGAAATAGTTTTACTAACCGTTTTGATATTGGATCCACCACGACGTTCCACGTCCGATGTATTAGACATAATAAAAAGAAGACACGTGACTCTTCAGGATTTGTGCCATTAATTTTCGCATCCTTTGGACTCGTCCTACGCGCAGCATCAATATTATTTGTAGAATTTATTGTTGTTGGTGAATTGCCCATAATTAACCAGCGACAACACCAAGATTTTTTTTTTCTAATCCAGCTAATTAAATTGATTTAGTAATCATAATTATTGTATATAAAACGTGCTTGTGAGATGTGCACGACACTTTCACATGTTTTGTTTTTATTTTACAACAAATGCAAGTGACCGCAATAATTATAACGATCACAAACCTAATTTAGAACATTTAGAAAGTTCGTTTCGTAGAGTCCATACCATATTCAATCGATGTTTTTATGGTGATGTAAGTAGAGTCTGTAAAAAAAAATGGAATGCAAGGTTAAATTAATAAATTATGAAAATGTAGAGACTAGAGACAATGTTGCAAAAAAAATCTCTATTATTATATAGATGAAGATATGAAGATAAAATTGTCTTTCAACGGTTAAAAAACAGGGGCCTGCAAGTTGAAGCATATTATTACATACTGCGACCACTTGCCACACTCATAAGTATTGTAAAACCGTGAACCTTTAGTAATGACTTGTGTTAGCAACTCACTTTTTAAGTGAATTTATTAATGCTCTAAATCAACAATTCAATACCATTTAATACAGTTTGAGATTTATAAGAACCGGCGATATCAAACTTGTCAACATGAGTGAGCAATTTTGTGTTTTACTAACGCACTTCAAGCATGACTGGTACTCTAAATAGAGAACTGAAACGGGACAGTGTATCAATAGTATTTTTCGTCACAAGTGACGAAAAGTAGAATTTTTCAGTACTAGTCGGCTTCGCCTCGTTAGGACAAACTTAAGACGTGTCCTGAAAAAATTGTGCTTTCGTCACGAGTCACGAACTACGTTTTCTATGCCGTAAGGATCATAATGAGACGAAAAACAAAACAAAAACTTTACAACAAATTTTGGCACTGTGAAACATTTTTTTCACACAAAATAGTTCTCTATTTGACAGCTGTCACTTGAAGCACTTTTGCTTGAAGTGCATTGGCTTTACACATGTTTGCTCCGAGGTTTGTTTATGCATATCAATACGTTCACGGATGTAGTAGATGACAAAAATTGGGTTAAAACCTTATAATTCTCGATCCTTCAGCATTAAAAATGTTCGATAGGAAAGCATCCACTAAATTCAAAGTTCAATGCTCTCTGTAGCAATGTCGTTTGTAATTTGTGTACACGTTGTAAGCGTGTCCTTTCATTTCATTTATTTCCGATAAAGTAAACTAAATACATGAATCGCGTTGCTCCAGTATGCATTCACAATTCAAAGGAGCTAGTACGACTATTGTTCAAAAATTCCACTTTTCACCTCTATGGTCATGACAAAATAAAATGTACTATTGTGAATCTCTCCTACGTTGATCAAACTGTTCAAAACAATCCATGCAAAGAACGAAGTGACTGTTCTATGCCCTCTTTCACAACATGGAACTTAAAGCGAGCTTATGCTACCTTTTATAATATGGAACATAAGGAACCTATGCTCCCTTTTACAACATGGATGGAACATAAGGAGCTTATGCTCAGTTTTACAACATGGCAATCGTGTGCGAATATTCTCACATTTTAGTATTCGCACTCGTGTGAGAATAGCAACAGCCAAACCACTGTTATGTTTTTGCACACACAAATCGCGATCGCATACATTATTCACGCTATTCCTCATCTTTTAAATGCTGCTATTCATAGAGTGTCCAGCCTGTCTAGTCAGGTTTTAGGAAAAAAGGTTTCTAAGCTATTTTCGCCTGATGTACGAAACTTTTTTCCAATTTAATGTAACAAAGAAAGATTTTCATTACGATTCAAAGAGGCAAATATTCAACGATGTTTTTGAATATGCCTTATGAATATTGAATTGGTTCCTGTCCTGGACAGTCAGTGCCGCCTTTAGCTTTTGCGCGCCATCGGGCAATTGGAAATATAGGCGCCAATTTAGGAAAGTAAATTGTTTTCAAAGGATTGCGGGCGCCATTTACTTCTGCTCCGCTTTGGGCGCCGCGGGCATTTGCCCATGTTGCCCATATGGTCCAGGACAGTGGACCAATTCTGAAGTGGATGTGTGACACATCGAGACATTTATCAAGTCAATCAAGGTGGTACTCAGTTTCCATCTAGTTTCATTAAGTGAGTTCTACCTCGTAACAAAACATTAATTTTAGTTGGTAGAGACATACAATTAGAAAATTATATTTGTTAGCGCAAGGAGCGAACGTAAGAAAAACAAACCGAGTGCAGTTAAGCTCGAGCTAATGGGGATTCAGATGAGGATCAGCTTATGCGTTCTGTAGACTTAATTCAATTGACACGTTCATTCGTTATATTTATCATGTAAACAAACGCATGATTTGCCAGTCAGTTAGAGAAGGTTAACTTTTTCGACGACAATTTACCCTTCACTGGAAGCATGACCATGGTCGGTCAACCCTATTCTTCACCGCTCACGATAAAACGAACGATAATGCACTGTCAAAGACTACAGTCATGCCCATTGAAATTGAACATGTTGGCTTACCAGTCTATCACTTACATCATAGACCAGGTCAAGTAGCACCTTACCACCTAGCTAATTTATTGTTCTAAACTCTGCAAAGATGTTCATCAACAGTTTCAGCTATGCGCATACATCTACCGTTTATTTCATAAATCAAAGTCAAATAAAACTTGATTTGACTTTAAATCGTACAAGATATTTCTGAATGAAAAAAATCACAACGAAAGCTTAAGCCTCACGTGTTTGACACAAAAAATTGTACGCCAATCCATCACAACGAATATCATTATAGTAAGATTGACCGGATACTTTGCCCACCGACAAACAGTATTCAGTTTGTCCGCTAATATGACTGCCAGTTGGTTGTCCTGGTGCAAATTTTGGTTGAAAAGACAACGGCTTCCCTAGGTCAAGCCAATACCAGTGATCAAGGCTTTTGGGAAGAATCGTTACCCCGCCAATATAGACCCAATCACTGATTACTGTCGGATTTAAATTGAACATTTGCATAAACTTATCGGACTCGTCCTGTGTTTCTAGTGTTAAGAATTCCATTCCATTAATTTCACAAAACATCTTGGCTTCGTACCACTTGTATTTATATGTAGCAGATAGGTAGTAAGTCTTAGCGTATGGAGTGCAGTCATTGTATCCATCTGTAAGTAGTCATTGCGTGGATAAAATAATTTTTGTTGCTTTCACAAGAAGTTTTTTTTACTGTAAGTTCCGATTCTTGTGAACCCATTTGTGTTCAAATATTTGACTGGACAAAAGTTAGAGTTCACGGCAGCAAAGAGTAAAGTGAAGGCAAATAAAATGTAGAACTTCATTGTTCGATTGTAAGATTCCCACTACTCGGTCCTCTACATTTACCCTCTTCTTATAAACAATTTTTCACTGTTGATAAAAACGTCCGCAATTTGATAAAAACATTTCTAAGAAAAGCTATACTTGTAAACACATATAATAGTAATACGAAAATGCGGGTACTAAAACAAGCAGTAAAATAATTTACGAAAGCAAAAATAGCAACACCAAAACGTAAATGATCATAAGACTCATTACCCTTTCACAGGCGGCAAGCATATCAATTTCATATTAACTATCCGATCTGTTACTTCATTTGATTTAAGTTTCATTCAAGAGATTGATTTGAAATCTTTTACTTCATTTGTTTTGAGCATACTTTTTGCTATGTAAGGCCGTTTTAGTCAAAGCTTGTTGTTTATCCCTGCAGCCGTTATCGATAGACAGATGACATTCATCCGTAACAGGTTAATTTGTTTTAGATTTCCAAATAGATGATAACCACAATGGAAGTTTAGTGTTGTTTATTTCAAAAAAATATTATTATTTGAATCATGAAAATATTTTTTTAGACTATTTTTAACAAATATGAGTTCTGAAACTGAAGAATATTTATAAAAATTGGTTTACGTAAATATTAAGTATTATATAATCTACCTCGCTTTGTATTGCGTAAATTTTTTTCTTTTTAAATCAGAGATTGAAAAGAAATGGAATTTTGAGGTGGTCATTTCGTAGAACTTAAAAAAAATCGTTTAGCCCGTCCTCTGCAGAGGCTAGTTGTAGTTTGGGAAAATCAACCAAATTATTTCTAGTTTTAGAAATTTTATTTGAATTTTATGGAAATCAGGTTGCATCAACGCACTTCAAGCATGAGCAGTACTCTAAATAGAGTCCTGAAACTGGACACTATATTATGCTATTTAGTAGACATTGTGAAAAAAAAATCATATAAAATAGTACTTTACTTGACAGCTGTCAACTATGATCACTTCTGCTTGAAGTGCGTTGGTCGCATACATTCTCTATAGATCAGGGACTATTTTGAGGAAAATTTTCCCTATTTTTATATTTTTCCCAATTTTTCCTATTTTTCTTAATTTTCCTAATTTTTCCTATTTTCCTCAATTTTCCCTATTTTCCTTAATTTTTTTTCCAAATATTGCCTTCTCACCTAAAATAGAATAGTGTATCAAACAAGCATTTTTTAAATTCGGAACAGTGAATTTTACATTAAAACGAGCCATCAGAACAGTCGGAGCGTTTGCTGCGACTGAGCCCCGTACAAACCCGTATATCTATTGCGTACGTGACCCTAGTGCGTCTGTCACCCTACTTTGACCATAAGCCTATTGCGCCAGTTAATGTGGTTAAAGTAAAATTATTATGGAATGTGTACATCTTAGAAATAGCGCATAGCGCAATTACGAAGCCCCGTACGACGTTCCTTTCAAATGAAAATTTTAATTTATTGAGTATAAATACACATAGGGCATATTAAACAAAAATTACGACAAACGGATGAAATTTACTCGAGTTGTATGTAAAATACACATAGGGCCCTAGTAGCGGCCTTAGTCCGAGGACCCAAATTTAATTTTTTTTCAACAACATTCTATTCGGCCTTTGATTACCTTCCAAATGAAACAAAAAATACGAAAGACGGATGAAATTTACTCGAGTTATATGTAAAATACACATAGGGCCCTAGTAGCGGCCTCAGGCCAAGGACCCAATTTTTTTTTTCAACAACATTCTATTCGGCCTTCGATTACCTTCCAAATCAAACAAAAATTACGAAAAACGAATGAAATTTACTCGAGTTCTATGTAAAATACACATAGGGCCCTAATAGCATTTCACTTCTAAGGCCCTAACTCACGGTCCACTCACCCGATTTAAAAAAACTTTTTTTTCCTGAATTGGTATTGACAATACCTATCATTTGCCATGTCATTTACATTTCCATCGTTTGTTTTGCCATAAATATCACCAAAAGACCTTAAATCACTTAGGTGGCCCTAACTCACGAAGGGCCGACCCGAATATGCCCATCTTCGAACTTAGCCTCACTATTTCGACTATCTTTCAGGGGAATTTTTTTTTTTGAAATCGGATTTGATTTACTCAAGATATCGACGTGACGGACAGACAGACAGACGGACAGAAGGACAGACGGACAGAATTTTTATTGCGGATTCGTCATCTATGAACATAGGCAAACACTTTGCCCTTACCGTCTGCTTCGAATTCCATCAATTACACACGGCATCGTAATCCTATAAGCCCCTTTGTACTTCGTACGGGGCTAAAAATATTTTGTGAGACATAGCTGTAGGGAATGCAATCCCGGACTGTTTTTGCAATACCGGGATTCGGGATTTTCGGTATTGACAAGAAATTATGATTTGAGTAACAAAAACACTTCCACAAAAATTACTAGCAAAATTCATTAATTTATTGTCGCTTCAAGAGTTTTGACTTATAATGATGGTAATGACATTGTAAAACGTTTTTATTCTTTTTGAAAAGGTATTATCACATTTTTGTTTCATGTAGGATCTGATATTTCTAAGCCCACAGATCGTGACAGCTGTTATATTGTATGCAATTTTTGAATTTATTCCTAGTTGAAATATTTGTCACACACGCATAACGACCAGTTTACTGGGACAAAGCACCTAGCAGGGTAATAGAAAAAAATAAAGTAGAACTTTAATCGAAGTATGCGAATATTTCCATACCTTTTTTTCGTAATGTCATTGCAAAATTACCATTAAGGCTGCTAATGGTATTATTGGTATCAAAATACTACTCTATTTGACGTGTAAAAACCTCTATTACCCTGCTAGGTGCTTTGACTGGGACAAAACCCATTCAATATAAAGACTGTCAAATTTGTGGATCTAGAATTTATGTAGAATCTGTTGAAAACGAAAATGTGATAACTTCTTAATTTTTTTAAGTGAAAGAACGCACAAACGGTGCAGCGTTTCGTCGTTCAGTCTTAAACGAATTTTACTACACAAGTAGCCACAAGCTGAAAATGCCCATTCTGACTCTATGCTAGTCGGCTTGACAAGTAGCAAACACTTATACACGTTCGATAAAAGCAGTCCACGATTCCCTCCATTTTCGAACGAAACTGATAGCTGAGTGGTCCATCAATTTTTATGCTTTTTCGAAAAGTAAAGGTTGAAGGAATTTTCCGTTTTAATGATTTTTGGTTGTCAACAATTTGATTTGTGTGATGGAGTCATGGTCAACTTCACTGTTGCATTTTTTGTCAACTTAATTTTGATTTTCCTTACGAAAACTGTTAGGTTCTTCACCCCATCGAAAATCTTTTGTTTTGTTGTATTTTGGATATCGTAAAAACGACAAAGAAATACAGTGGTCGCTTTCAAAAATTGTGCAGTTTTAAACTACTGTACACTTTCATTGCAACTACTGGTGATGAGTTAAACGGTTTTCGTGATGAAAATCTATAGTCGAATTCAAATAAAAAACAACAGAGAATGTGACGATGACAACACATTGAATAAAATCAACCTTACTTTTCGTTAAAATCATAAAAATTGATGGAACAATTAACCGGCATCGGGGAATCTGTCACACACGATCATAGTATGGGCACACCATCAATTTGTATGACGTGCCAGATTACCCTACGCCCAATGTCTCACAAAGTAGTTTTTTTTACATAGAATTGTTTATTTGATACACTGTTCGACTTAAGGTCAGAAACTAATTTGGAAAAAAAAGAAAATTTTGAAAATTAAAGAAAATTGGGAAAATATAAAATAGGAAAAATTAAGAAAAACAGAAAAATTGGGAAAATAAAAAAAAATAAAAAAAATAAGGAAAATAAGGAAAATAGGAAAAATAAGGAAAACAGGGAAAATTTTCCTCAATCTTTTCCCAATTTTCCCTATTTTTTTCCCTGTTTTCCTAATTTTCCTGATTTTCCCTATTTTCTCTATTTTCCTTATTTTTCCAATAATTTTCCCCAAAATAGTCCCTGCTATAGATAGACTGTCTCAATAGAAATTTTAGATGATATTTTCTTCAGTTGATAAATACTGCGTAGTTTCTATGTTTTTCAACATATTAAAGAGTTTTGAGTGCCAACGTCTGCACTAACTATTCAATTGAATTCGTAGTTTATTTTTTCCCGAAGCAATGCTTCGGAAGCATTGACAGCTGATATATGATTCCTTTCTAAATACAAAAGAAATATTCATGATCGTCTGAAAGGGTTACACAATTCAATAAGTTTTGACATAGTCAACTAAAGCGATATAGATCAACATCATAAACACTCATGGTATTGTAACCTTACCACAGGCGTTAAAAAGATCTCAATCTTAAATTTATTAATTAAGACATATATTAGCAAAAACTCCATCAACCACAAAAAGTATAAATTTCAGTAATTGAATTATAATTTTTTCCAATTTAAGTAGTACATCATCAAACATCCTCCTAAAGTTGTTATTAACGAACGAACGTATAAATTTACATTCGAAAGTGAAATTTCAATATTAGAGAACTTTAGCAAATCACACAATAACGACAAAACCAATAATTTCTAACAATAACGAAAACGATATTGACACGGAAAAATTTTATCATTGTGAATGAGGCGGGATGGGTAAATATGTTCACAAATCATGGTGTTATGTGGTGGCAGAATTCAAACTTCTTTCATTTTGTGTTTAAAATTTTTGAATCCGATTGATTTGACATTTTCAAATGAAAGTCACACAGAGGATATAAGCGTTTCATGTGAAAATGATAAATTTATATGAATCTCTCGATAGACCAGCGTTTGCGTTGACAATAAGTGAATTTCGAATTTTTATGAATAAGCACCTCCAACTAGGGAGAACTTATAAATATAAAATTGAATCCTTGTGAAATAAAATCGCTGATTTAGCCTATCGGTTTAATCAATGGGAATTTTTGAAAAAAATAAGAAAGACAAACGAGAGGAAACAGCACTAGTCTTCAGTTTTAGGACGTGTGCTGAGAAAATCACTTTTCTGTTGAGGTAGAAACAACGATTTATGCACAGGACAACTGAAATAGACAAACACCCAAATGAATCAAGACTCGAATTTATGCTCCAGTAGATCCAGTAATCCAGTATAGCTCCAGCAATCCAGTATATTAGAGTATATCCACTATATTGTCTATAAATGTGTTGACAGAATCGTCATATAGTTGATTGTTTATTTAATTTAGAATTTTTGTCTACAACGTGTGTCCCTGAACATACATAGATTTATTGAAATCTGTAGACTAGAACATTCTGAAGCTAGTGGAAATGAGATGGAAAAATTAGCTTGCCTTTTGACGACACAATTTACAGAACAAGTTGTGCTGTGGTGAGCATAACCTCACAAACAGCACGTGGAGCACATGCTCACCCGAAACACATTTTTTTTCAGGTGACTCCCTTTACCATTCAGATAGACCAGAGGATGCGATTTTATATTTGTCTCAAGTGGTTTATGAAACAACAGCATGAGACAAATATAAAATCGCACCCTCTGATTGGTTGCGTAATTTTTGACTCTCAATAATAATTGTCTTACAACTGGAAATTTTGAGCCATATATAAGAAGTTAAAAAAGATTGTCCACATAACAGATTTTTATGTAAGTACACCCGCTACTCATAAAATTCACCAGCAGTCACTGCAAATGAGGTATCAATGGAAAGCTTAGATAATGTAAGTTACAACTAGCATATTAGGTTCACATTAAGCGTCATCAGTACCAGCCCAGACCTGTCAAAAGTTCACACAGATTTTGAAAATTTTTGTTGTACATTTTTTACAACATCTATCAATGAATCTAATGAAACTAGACATTCCCCGAAAGTATTTGAACTCAGCTTTCCAATGAGCCCACTCTCACCCGGAACGATCGCCAAAAAATTAGGTTAAAAAACACCCTTTTTCCATCTTCGGATATCTTCAGCCAGGAACCAAGTGTAGCTCGAGACTGTGTGATGCCTGTTTTGAGGTCTACTGGCAAATACCTTTCAAACCATGTGTCCCAGACGAAATAATACCACTTTTTCACTGCTATTATTTCACCTAGGTAGATAAATATTTTTAAGCTGAATATCTGCTTTTAAGATAGTTGTCCGGTGCACAAATTATATTTTTCTACTTCAATTTAATTTCTGTTAAAGTACTTCAGAAGTATTTTGAATTCTGCCACCACATAACACACCATGATTTGTGAACATATTTACCCATCTCGCCCCATTCACAATGATAAAATTTTTCCGTGTCAATTTCGTTTTCGTTATTGTTGGAAATTATTGGTTTTGTCGTTATTGTGTGATTTGCTAAAGTTCTCTATTATATCCTCCGGTGGAAACGTAACACAAATGGACAATGATTGTATATACTTTGAGTGATTGTTTTCATGAATAAAAAATGTACACTTTTTTTTTGCTTTACTAATTGCATCATTTATGTATTTGTGGAAAGGAAAATGGATCCATTTAAGTAAATTAAAATGATTGGATTTCTGTAATGTGTGTTCCAGTTCCTGTGGTATCTGTATGCAAAATATGATCTACGATAATATGGTATTTTGAATAGCTCGATCTATAGATTTTTTACGATGGATTTTTCATTTTTACTATTATTTAAACATTTTTGAATTTTTGATCATCTAATCTTTTACTTCTTTCGATCTACGTATTTATCGAAATTCAAACGAAATTTTCTCATTCCACAATTTCATAGTTTAGTTGTATAAAGCTTAGAGTAATTATACCTAGAGAGGAAATTACGAACAGAATTACGTAAAATTTGTGGTCCCGACATGAAACACGTAATATTTGATAGTGTGGGTTTTTCCCTACTAAATTGGTGGGCAAATTAGCGCAAAAAATTTAAATGTGCCTGCGAGAAGGATTCTTTTTAAAATGTGAATCTTTTACATACCACTGATATGAACTGATATCAACAAACACATTGTGTTTAACAGGTTTAACACAACGAAAATAATAGAAATTGACCCGTGTTGTTTTATGGAGCAAATTAGTTGGGCAATCGGTCTCTTAAAGGAAAACTACAAATCAACAAACAGATGCAAATGCAACTCGCGCAATTTTTTATTAAGCGCATAAAATCACCGGAAAAATGAACAGGCATTGCCCTTGACTCCTTTACTTTGGCATCCCGTAATGAATCACATTTGCACCATATTTAATTATTATTATTGCGAATGATTTCAAACAAAATTTAAAATAGAGGTACGCGATTTAGAAAATACAAAACTGACAACTATCAAAATTGTCAACGCCTACATGTGTTAGTAAAAGCTCTACGTAAAATTGTACGAAATGTGAATCTTATACAAACTGATGTCGGGACCACATTTTATCGTACGAAATACCTCTCTAGGTATAATTACTCTAAGGTATACAGTTAACATAAATATAATACGTCCGGTCTATTTTATAGATTTTCTTTAGAAGTTTTTTTTAAAAATAAATTTTAGAATTTGAAGAAATTTATAGCCTCAACGACATCAGCTCTACGGATTTTTTATCAGTTAAATAAACCTCCGGCCACACTTTGGTGGTACATACATGGAGAGAAAAGTGAAATCTTAGAGTAATCATACCAAGAGTGGTATTTCGTACGGTAAATTATGTCCCCAACATCAGTTTGTATAATATGAATATTTCGTACGATTTTACGTAGAATTTTACACCAACACATGTAGACGATGACATTTTTGGTAGTTGTCAGTTTAGTATTTTGAAAATCCAGTATCGCGAATGTAAATTTTTGTTTTTATTTAATATTCGGGACAATTTATCTTTAATTTACTTACTGTGAAAATATTGTGTAGACGCATTTTTTCGAGTGTGGCTTATATTAGGAGAAGAAAAAACTTCTCAACTTTCAAGTGTTTTTTATGAATTGTGTCAAAATTGTGCTAATTCGAAAATATTTTTCACGGAAACTTTTTGCAAATATTTTAATCCATTGAAATAAATTACTCTTCTTAGAGTACACGCCCATCTCTGAAAGGTTCCAACCTCATCCCCAAGGTAATCGTTCCAATATTTTATAATTTTTTTAATTCAAAAGATTTGTGTAGCAAAAAATTTCGAAACCTTCGCGCTAATTTGCCCACCAATTTTGCCCACCAATTCTCACACTATCAAATATTTCGTTTTACATGTCGGGGACAAAATTTAACGTAATTTTGTTCGTAATTTTCAGTCTATATATAATTCGTCTAAGAGTGAAATTCGACATGTTTTCTGTTTTGCGAGTTGTTGTGGTTTGTAAATGATTCCACACAAAATTGGTCTAACAAATGAAAATCTAGATTCTCTATTTCAGTAGTTCATTCTTGTTGCAAGCTCGTGCCTAGCCAACATAATAATAATCGGTATCTTTATCTGGTCTATTTGAGGAGTGACGCACTTTCATCTAACCAAAAAAAATTCTTTACCGAAATATTTAGACCATCCGCCTAAAAAATTGGTAAACTATTTACGATAATTAAATTTGCACGATCCTCAGCGTGATTAAGTACTCGTGAGATAAAGAAAGAGTTATTTGGTGGAGTGTAACTCAATGGCGTCACCCCTCGGGTCTATTACTTACATCTATCAAAGTATTCTTAATCTGTTGATTTCAAATCTTGTACTTCAATTTGTTTGTCAAAATTCATTATAATATAAAAGGACAGCTTGTCATTATTTTTGTCGTCGTTATCGATAATAGATGAATACGAATAGCCGTATATGATAGTTTAATGTATTTATAAAATATCCTTAAATATTCTAGCCGCTAAGTTCGGCATCGACTACGAAACAAATAACTAAGTTCATGAATTTTTGAATCTTATTTCGACTACCTGATGACCACTTAAGCCATTTATTTATGAATAAAAGTTTTACAGTTTAATTTTTGTTTAATTTTTTTTTCGGAGAGTGCTGTCTGCGGAGTGTCTTTAACAAATTTCAATCAGCTGTGTGTATATTCAGTACTCAATTATAATCTTGTGAATATATACATGAGTGCTTTTTGCCTGCTTGCTTTAAACGAATTATGTATACAAAAAAGGTAAATATGAAATTGAGTTAATTAGCTAATTAAATGATAATATGTTCAAATTAAATTACAATCATGCATATAGATTTTTAGTTAAAGGGGTCGACGGAACAAAATAGAAATTATTTTTTTTTAAATGAATATCCGAGCGAGAAACAAGTTATCTCCAGCGAACAATTAAGTTTTTCTCTGCTGAAATTTGAGTTTGAAAATTTTAATTAAAAATTGTGCTTCAGATTATTTGATTTATGCGCTGCACAAATGTATACAATTTAAACTGACCTATAATTCAAAACTTGTTTCACGTCGCAGCATATCTTTAACGAAAATAAAGATGCAATTACGAAAACCTCTGCATCACTTAGTGTTAGAATTCTTCTACTTTTATGTGTACAATGCTCTTACGAGTTACAAACATGATAATACCAAACCACACGTTAGTTTAAAAAAAATCGATGCAAACCTCTCGTTGCAAATCTGGTTTCCTTTTATATTGGCATAGAACTTGATAATGTGAACTACCGACCTACCTATCCACTTACAATGTTTCCATCAATGAAAATAAGGCTTAAATAAACGATGTGCAGAACATGTTCCTAACCATTATAGAAGTAGAGACACAGTTAATGTGAAGAAGAAGAAAAAACTAGTTCTAGGTCACAATTATAAGAGAAGCATCGAAAACAAATAAATAACTCGACGTTTTCGATATAGAAGGATGGATTTATGATTGTTGTGTTGTTAATGTGTTCGAAATAAATGGCCAGACGAGTTGCGTATTTTAGTTTTGTTTTTGTTTTAAACTGTCTGTCGAAAGATACAGTTTGTTAATGAAGTTGTTCTATTGTTTAATACGTCGTCAGGAAGTAATGAAAATGCAGATAAAATCTGTAAAAGCAATTTGACTTTTAATTGAAATGGAGAAAGCAATTGAATGGAAAATTACCGTCTGTCTGTCCGACCCTGTCCACAGTTTACCATGATACAGCGGACGTAATTAATTGAGTCATTGAGTTTGAAAATAGAAGGCTCGATCAAAATAAAATATCAGTTCTGGTTATTTTGTGCCAAAATCAAAGTTGAAACTGAACTGATTTTGAAACTATTTTGATTCATGCCGTAAGTGCGGTCAAAATTCAAAATGGAAAGTGCGGAGGTCTTTCTAACGTAGCATCATTTTCATACAATGAAGCGTTGAAATGTATTTTTCGGTTCACTTTTAATTGAATCGTTCACTTAAAATTCAAATTTTAGGCACAATTACGGCGTGAATTCTGGTGGAAAAACTTGAATGAAATGAAGTAATAGATTCAATTGATTTAACTGATCAATTTATTCATCAATATTGTCAGATGAGCTAGATGAGTTAGGACAGCAGATTGTTGCTGTTGCGAAGTGATGTGATTCAATTATCATCAAGAATTTGTGTTGTTTTTGTTATAGTGATCAATAATTTTCAGCAGACTTACGGCGTCAAATTGATAATGGTAAACAGTGTCAACGAAGAACGAAATATTAGATTAAGTCTTTGTTTAGAACTCTTTTTTTTTCAAGTATAGTTGAAGCCAAAAGGGCTTCAATCAGATATTATTTACATGGCAATGGATAAAAATATGAATAGTCGAGGTGAAGTTTGCTGATCCGAGCCGCAGTAGAAAACGACTGTTCATTTTTATTTGTTTGTGACATTGAAACTGCACAAGCATACGTACAGAAGCATGTAATGTACTACATGACTATTGATAAAATGATGAAAAGTAGAGTTTTCGTGTGAATTTTGTTGATCCAAGGCGTAGCCGAGATCAATTAACACACGAAAACGAGACTTTTCATTTTTATCCCGAGTTACATAATAACAATTTTATTTGAATTCCAACGCAGGGGGACTAAATCTTTTTGATCCTTAACTGTAAGTGTTAAAATTAGCCCAAATAGTGGAAGTAGCAGATTTGATGAGATTTGATATTTTAATATACGAAAATTGAAAAATGGAAAAAATCCTTCGAGATTAACCAATTGTCTTACTGTCTAAAATTGGCTGGGTTGGATTTTTTTAACCGAATCTCTGACCGGATTTCGAACCGAATGTTCAAGCAATGAACGTTTATGAAAGGACATTACTTTGTCGAAACTCGAAACAATTATTTTCAAACGTACAAAAATGTTGATAATCAAACTATAGCTGTAAAACATGCACCAACACAATTACATCATTGCATTTACTTCTCCACTGCATGAAAAAAATTAAAATATTGATGTTAGGTAATGCACTCAGTCGTAAAATATACACAACAATTAAACCGAATAAATTTAATTAGAAACAATGTAAAATTTAGAAATAAGAGCAAAAAATGCAGCCGTAAAATTTTAAAATCAAACATGCCAATAGCAGTCCGTTACACAAATTCCGTTAATGTTAATTAATATGAGTTTGACCGTGAGAAAAAAGGGTGAATTCATTCAAATGTAACTGGGGCAGGGCCTATTATTGGTTTTGTTTACCCAATTTGCTGAAATTTACCGAAGATTACCAAAATTTACCGAAGTTTACCGAATATTCCTAATTTATTTTTCGGTAATTCGTTAAATGAATTTACTAATAATGCTAGCTGCAATTCAGATTATGAACATCACATCCTATCAACGAGTTATATTGCCATCCATTAATGATCCTTAAATTACCTTAAACTTTAAAGTGTTTCACTGAACGAAACTTATTGCTTACCGCAGAATTGTATGTTTTAATCCATAGAATGTCTTCACCTTACATACAGTTTTCATACAAAAAATACTTAATCACTGCCTCACGAACTGTTTTCATTGATTAATCAGTATATCCACACAACGTAAAATAAGTGGTGCACTTCACATTGTTTTGCATCGTCAATACCGAATTCCAATCACTCTTCGCGCCGAATATAATCAACTCAAAATTTAGTTTACAACGAAATTCGCGACCATCAAATGGTTCACTCGACTGCGATTTTTTTCTTTTCGACTAAAAAAAAATTCTGCAGCAAACGATCTCTACGATGCATGCGATCTCTTAACCGTCTGACCGCAAACTGTGCCAACAAAACATGATGCAATTTTGATATAATTGCAATGACTGGTTGAATATACCACACTTTATTGGAAATTTCATCGTTCCTCGCTACATACCATGCCTCTGCCGTTTTGTTGCTGTTGTTGTTTTCTTTTCTTCTTTATCAGTTTGCAATCGATTTTCTGTTGCATTCATCAATGTGTTACACGTTGCTAATGTATGATGTTTATAGAATATATTGGGAAAATGCAGAGTGAAAAGAAATGGCTGGGAAATGCAACGAAGAGTTAAATCATTGGCAAGTTAGATACCTGCCGGATAGTAACGGCACTGTTGTAATCGGGTTATAAAAGATGCTCTACTAATGCTCCTAGGACCAATTCTTATGTATTGATTCGTGTTCTTTGATCATATCATCGATCTAATGTAATAAAGATGAAACTATTTGACCGTAACATCTTTATTGGACTGTAGCAATAAAATTGAAATTGTTAGCAACGCACTCATACAACCGAAATTAACGTAAAAAAAGTCTTTAATTGTAGTGGTTCAAATACCATCGTTAAATTTTCCACTTAAGACAAATTTGTGATCGAAGCATTGTTATAGCCGAAGGTCTCATCAACTTCAAGAATAGAATGCATAGATAACATTATCACAGTCAACACCTGACTCTATTCATTACCAAAGTCCGGGCTACGTGAAAATACAATTACCGTTCCATGCAATTGCCGTATGCGAGGCCGTGTGGCTATTACGCTGCAAATTTTTTTTTGTTTTTTCCATGCGTTTCACATTTCATTATGATGATACGAAGAAAAAACTTAAATAAATTATTTATCGCGTTATCAGGTTTAGCATTATGATTCGTAATTATTTTGTTGAGACATACACTCAAAAAAAGGCAAACAAATTCCACAATTTGCATGACCTGTTATATTATGTTTGAAAAAGTTTGGCTGGTTAACCGCTACTGGTATTCTCTAATTTAATAGTTAATTTCTCTAACAAAATCCAAGTTAGAAGGAAGTCACAAAGATATGTCAATAAGAAGTGTCTAAGGTGTACGACCGACTCACCTGCATTTTCATTTGTATAGACTTCATTACATCGTAACAAAAACAATTTTTACCAAAGTACTTTCTACACTACGATGCCATCTGTTATCGGCAGAGACAAAAGAAATACGCTTAGCTCTGGGTATGGTACTCATATAGCAAACGAAATGTTAAAACTAATGAAGTAACAGATTCTCCAACTAATACTGGAAAATACGTTTGTCAGACGAAGTAATAGAGTCGATAATTTCTAACTAAATTACAATTCATTAAGTGTGTTAGTGCAGTGGATGTACAAGAATTATGTGTTACGATGTATAGGATTTTGGTTGTGGTAAAGCCATATAAAGACGAATAAACCGTTTTAATTGTTTGTGCGGATCAGATGAAAAACAACTGAAGCAAATCCATGCTGAAATTTCTCTGCCTCTAACTGTACCAGTAGTGGCCAATTTTTTAATTTGATCAAATTTTCTTGAAAATAATAGAAAATTGAAAAAAATCACTATAAAATAGGTGCTTCCAGCTTAAAGTACACCTTAATTTTAACATACGTAGGTATCAAACGTTGAAAAATCGAGTGTTTCCGTTTCGTGTGTGTGAAATTTTTTCTATCAAGGCAGAGCAGAGCGCAATAATCACACGATAATTTGACATGTTACATTTATCTCGAGTTATATCAACGTACTTGAAGCAAAAGTGCTTCGAGTGACAGCTGCCAAATAGAGTACTATTTTGTATGGAAAATGTTTATAGATTTATTTACAGTGCCAAAATTTATTCGTTACACTGTCCCGTTTCAGTACTCTATTTAGAGTTATTTAGAGGGTATCGGTTATATCCATACGCATTTTTAACTATCAACCAAACTCCTTAAATGAAGAAATTCGCTTGAATTGATGATTTGTTTTATTGTGTTGTATGAAAAATAGAGAAAATTGCTGTTACGTTTTTCTTATACAAAGCTTAAGTAAATTTTATGAAAGTCCATTGCAACCCGCTAGGAGTTTCGTAATAGTTATTTACATGATAGTCTCGTTTTCGTGTGTTTATTGACCTCGGCTTTGCCTCGGATCCACTTTTCCGCTTTTTATCCCTTGTTATGTAATGGATTTTATATGCTACATGCGTCGAAAACCGTACTTTTCATGTTTCAAGCACTACTTTCGACGCCCTCAGCATGTAAAATCCATTGCATAACTCGGGATAAAAATGAAAAGTCTCGTTTTCGTGTGTTTATTGACCTCGGCTTCGTCTCGGATCAACAAAATTCACACAAAACTCTACTTTTCATCTTTTTATCCCTAGTCATATAATAGTACATTACTATACCAGTGAAGTAATTTGATATCTCGTATCCAGACTCATAGTGATACGAGATATCAAATTATTTCACGTGTAAAGTATGGCGTTTTACTTTACGAGCGAGGGAAAGGGTCTTCACTAGTGAGGGAAAGGCTACATTACCTCACTAGTAAAGTAAAATACTATTACATGCTGAGGGCGTTGAAAGCAGTGCTTGAAACATGAAAAGTACGGTTTTCGACTCATGTAGGATGTAAAATATTTGAAACAATTAAAGAGTAAAAAAATCGTGAGTTTTCGACCTAAAAATGTGAGTTGCATACACAGCTGTAGCGGACAAATACGTAAATTTACTTATTGTAATGTGCTCAGATGGAAATGGATCCTCAAATTTCCAGTAAATATCATAATTAAATCCACGATTAAATTAATCAGAAACCAGCTATATATTCTTTCTCTTTAAAAAAAAGTGACACCAATTCCCAAAAACACAAACTCTCAATTGACCCAGACTTTATTCTACTCACCAATTTTGAATATTTATTGAATTAACTTAAAAATCGATATGAAAAGTTGCAGTGAAAGGTAGCCGCCAGTTCCATGTGTATTATTACATTTAAATGCAAATTGTTTTATTTGTTTGTAATAAAAATGAATTCCCATTGCAGTATATGCAGTTGGTAGCTTTTCTTCTTTTGCGATTGAATTACAATAATAGACGGTTCTCGCGTCTCTCTCTTTTATTTTATGATATACATAAGGTGGCATAGTGGAAGCTAAATGTGGTAGCTAGCAGCAATTTATAAATTGTGAATTAAAAATGAATTTCTTGGAAATTGGTATTGTAATGATGATGGAGGTTATAATAACCAAATTTTGTTGAGTGTACAAAATTCATTCGTTAGTTACGAGTATCATACCATTATATCCATTTTGATACCATGAATCTGGAGACTTGTTATCTTATCTTATCGCGACAGAAATATACTCTACACATATTTTGTGATAAATTCGCAGCGAAGTGATAATGAATTTTTTTTTCGTTACAAGTGACCAACCTCTTTCAATTTTGAGTTTGTTGAAGACTGTACGAATTACAGTCGTTTTAGAATAAAAATTTTTGTGCCGTGTGTGTGTCATTCATTGTTCTTTGTTACCAATGTTAAACGGACGAAGTTTATATAGTTCTGATATTCAGAACGAAAAAATGATCAATGTTCGGCCATTGTGCAAAGCATTAGCTATTAAAGTTTCGAAAGACTTGAATGAAGTGCCAGCAAGAGTTCCGGAAGATATTGAAACATTGAGAGAATGGTTACTGACACAGAAACATCTTCGGACTCCGCTGGGTGAGTGATTCACCCATTTTTTTTTAAATAAAATATTTCGCTTATGTGTCCAAAAAACCATGAAATCGAATCGTACGTCATTCCGTAAGGCGCATATTATTGCAACTCCAACAATTGTCTACATTACCACAATAATAACAATAGTGTAGGTTGATGTGTGGTATGTCTGAAAGTGTTATCACTGTATCAGTGAACGTAATCTTTGACTTCAAATAATCATCGACTGATTTAGATGTTGCTCCAGTTTTACCTAAATATAGTTTGGTTCATTTTGGCACGTAGTCAGACAGATTACAAATAAAAAGTTCTGAATAGACGAGCTTAACGAGTGATAATCTGATTTTGAAGTGTTGTTACAGTATAGTGTATAAATGCTACAAGCATTACACACACGGAATTTTGAAAACTGTCACATTTTCGATCTCTGTGTAAAGACCAGTAAATCAAGAAAAGAAAATGTGTCGGTTTTCCAAATTCCGCGAGTGTATTGAATAGTGTATTGTACTGCTAACACGTATGCATAATTGAGAGTGAAATTCTTCAGAAGTTGATACATGGGTACAAGGTGTAAGTATAAACAGCAGTAAAGATTAAGACTTCCGGTGTTTGTTCAGAGTTCCGAGTTTTTTTCTGTTTCAATTTTCCATTTCGTTTACAATACGAATGTCTTACAAATCGTCCAATGGTTTATATTACATAGGCAATAAATATGTTCTCATTCAATTGTACGTGGAGAGAGCAAATTATAAAGGAAAACAAAGAAACGATCAGCTGAATCTAAAGCTATTGATTGGTATTTTAAACATTTGAAGTAGTAGATTAAAACGCGATATACTTGCCCTTTCTGAAGGTAAATTTAATGATATTGTAGACACTGTTGCTATGCTGTTAAACCCTTATAAGACAATTCGGCCGTTGTAACTTTCACTCTATCAATTAATTAAATTCACCATTTCAGATGATCAGTTCTTGATTACTTTCTTGCGCGGATGTAAATACAGCATACAAAAAGCCAAAGAAAAAATAGATTTGTTTTTCACTGTCCGAGAAGAAATTCCAGAACTATATAGCAACAGAGATCCACTGGACAAGCGAATCGGAGCCATGTTGAAGTTGGGGTAGGTCCTAACCAACTGCATTTCCACAATCACAACCTAAGCAGTTGACTGTCGATCATAATTTCAAAAAAAAAATGAATTGTTTTAGGTGTACTGTTGTAGTTCCAAATCCACCTGGTGACGGAGGTCCGCAAATTCAATTCATCAGACCCGGACTGTATGGCACATCAGAATTTACCGTTCACGAGTTATTCAAATTGAATACAATTATGACAGACGTTATGATCTTGGAGGACGACAATTTCATAATAAGCGGTGCTGTCGGAATCATGGATTTTACAAACGTGACGAAGGAACATTTCAACGAATTGGACGCAATATGCTTGAAGAAAATTGCCAAATTAAATCAGGAGGCACAGCCGAGCCAGTATCTGGGATTTCACTACATTCACATATCGAGTCAATTCGCTGAAATATTTAACATGTTCAAGGGATTTATGAGCGAGGAGAACCGCAGACGAGTAAGTTTTTAAACGTTTGGAATAGATCTGCAACGCTGATTTTCACGACATTCTTTTCAACAATCTAGTTGTATGTCCATAGAAACATCGAAACATTGTACGACTACGTGCCCAGGCGACTGTTACCAACAGAATATGGTTTGTTTTCATCGTTACCTTTTTAGTCCCAGAATTTGTCTCTTATTATTCGGGTCTCTTGTTTCAGGTGGTGAAGCCGGTCCCATTCAGAACATGATTGACATTTTCGAAACGAAAGTAATCTCTTGCCGTGAAAAGTTGATTCGTTGGGAGGGTTATGGCGTGGACGAAAGTTTAAGAGTGGACAAATCTAGGAGTTTAATCGAAATTGAGAAACGAAATATTTATAATGTTTAAGAGAATGAAAAGCTGGGCTAAGTTATGAACATTCGAGTCTGTTTTTTTATTGCTGAAAGGCCGTTAGGCTATGTTGTCTTAAACAAAGGAAGTACAAATTCAACAGGAGGGAATTAGCGCAGCGTTATGATGGGTGGCAGTTGTAGAACGACTATGATTGGCTTGTGAATTGATAGGTTCGCTCAAGACTCCTACAACCATTGCTATAAGTGTACCACACCTGTACATTAAAGTATTTGAGGACAACAAAGTGAAAAATTGGTCGAAAACATTTTCTTTCATCTTTACATCGTTACCTAGCGATACAAAAACCGTATTTGCGTACCTGTTTTGGACGATTGATTTTAGGCAATTTCGCGGATTGTAGGCCGAACGAAGTGAGGCTTACAAGCGAAAGTGCCTTAAATCAACCGTCCCAAACAGGTGCACATGTAAGTTTTCATGCAGAGGGCCGGAAACCCGAGAAAATTCGAAAAATTGCCCTCATTTTCGGCCCCGAAGCATGAAAATAACTATTGTATACCGTGGTGACTTTTTCGTACATTATGGGTAAACCATTATGGTTTGTTAAGTTCGTAAGTATGGGAATTTCGTGAATTTTCAACATTTGACATTTCTCATATAATATTTTATGTCAAAAGTCTACGAAAACGTCATACTTACAAACTTTGCGAACCATAATGGTTTCCCGGGTGAAAATTAAGGTCTCAGTGTGACTGTAAAATGAGCATGATCAACGGTCTCATTTCAGTCGCATTACGTTTTCAGTCTCATTTCATTCTCAATATTTTATTTCTTTGATGATTGTTGAACTTTGGCTGAACGAGACTGACCGAGTGGTCTCTTTTTCAATATTTTATGAGATTTTTGAGACCGTCCGAGTGGTCTTCCTTGGATTATTTTTCGTAGGACTTTAGGAAACTGACCGAGAAGTCTCGTTTTGAATATTTTACGAGAATGTAAGAGACCGACCGAGTGGTTTTTCCTGGATTATTTTTCGTTGGACTTTGGGAGACTGACCGAGAAGTCTCGTTTTGAATATTTTACGAGAATGTAAGAGACCGACCGAGTGGTCTTTCTTGGATTATTTTCGTTGGACTTGAGGAGACTGACCGAGAAGTCTCGTTTTGAATATTTTACGATAATGTAAGAGACTGAACGAGTGGTCTTTCTCGGATTATTTTTCGTTGGACTTTGGGAGACTGACCGAGTAGTCTCGTTTTGAATATTTTACGAGAATGTAAGAGACCGACCGAGTGGTCTTTCTTGGATTATTTTCGTTGGACTTGAGGAGACTGACCGAGAAGTCTCGTTTATGAACATTTTACGAGAATGTAAGAGACCGACCGAGTGGTCTTTCTTGGATTATTTTCGTTGGACTTGAGGAGACTGACCGAGAAGTCTCGTTTTGAATATTTTACGATAATGTAAGAGACTGAACGAGTGGTCTTTCTCGGATTATTTTTCGTTGGACTTTGGGAGACTGACCGAGAAGTCTCGTTTTGAATATTTTACGAGAATGTAAGAGACTGAACGAGTGGTCTTTCTCGGATTATTTTTCGTTGGACTTTGGGAGACTGACCGAGTAGTCTCGTTTTGAATATTTTACGAGAATGTAAGAGACCGACCGAGTGGTCTTTCCTGGATTATTTTTCGTTGGACTTTGGGAGACTGACCGAGAAGTCTCGTTTATGAACATTTTACGAGAATGTAAGAGACCGACCGAGTGGTCTTTCTTGGATTATTTTCGTTGGACTTGAGGAGACTGACCGAGAAGTCTCGTTTTGAATATTTTACGATAATGTAAGAGACTGAACGAGTGGTCTTTCTTGGATTATTTTTCGTTGGACTTTGGGAGACTGACCGAGTGGACTCGTTTTGAATATTTTACGAGAATGTAATAGACCGACCGAGTGGTCTTTCTTGGATTATTTTCCGTTGGACTTTAGGAGACTGACCGAGAAGTCTCGTTTTTGAACATTTTACGAGAATGAAAGAGACCGACCGAGTGGTCTTTCCTGGATTATTTTTCGTTGGACTTTGGGAGACTGACCGAGTGGTCTCACTTCAAGAAAATATTTTTTTGAAATACAGTGACCAAATCAGCGGTCTCATTTTTTTGAAATAGAAAACAACTGAGCGGTCTCTTTTTCAATATTTGACATACTTTGACTCTGACCGACTGCAGAGACCTATGAGAGTTCTCTTTTAAACTTAACTTTTAATTATGAACGCAATTTTGTTTCTATCAAGTTTTGCTGCTGTGTTTGCATCGAGTTCTGTGAACAAGTAGCCATTTCGACGGCGTATGGTGAAGAATTTTTTAAAACGATCAAAAAAAAATTCATACAATTTTTATGGCTACCAAACTATAACCAGACTAAAGGTCTGACATCAAATATTGGAATTTCGCCCTTTTTTATTATTTTTTTTATTCGAAGGGTGAGAGGGGAGGGGCGAAAGTTCGTTAAATTTCATGAATGGATGTACTTTTAGCGATCATTATGTTCTGAACGACTGAACCGATTTTAATGATTGGAACGAATTTGTAGAGGGCAAACTCAGATCTTTCACCTCAAAACACTTCCCTTAGTCTACGTAATTAGGAAAACCATCTTAACATACGATTAATTACAAAACTATCAAAAGCAAAAAACACGTCACCTTGGAAATATAA
This sequence comes from Bradysia coprophila, assembly GCF_014529535.1. Classification (NCBI taxonomy): domain Eukaryota; kingdom Metazoa; phylum Arthropoda; class Insecta; order Diptera; family Sciaridae; genus Bradysia; species Bradysia coprophila. The sequence continues at coordinate 1,852,469 of NW_023503375.1, forward strand.
AAAAAATATTTCAAAACAATATCTCCAATGTTTCCTATTTCACTATTTAAAAATCACGATGAAATAATTTGATTTTACTTCAATATTTGCATATTTATCTCGTTGCGCAGAGCAAAAATTTAGCCATGTCAAATGCTCCATATTTTAGGTTTGATTATTCGCTTTTCGGTTACCTAATTGAACACGAATCAAAAGGGTCATATATACTGCGAATGATTATGTGGTCGGTCGTAAGCAAAATGATGTACATATATTTAAGCAAATTGCAATCATAGTACGCTTTGCGTTTCTTGGAGGTAGCCCTTGTCAGTAGCCAATACAAGTCTGTTTGCAAAAAAGTCGCGTTTGATCGAATTCACAGATTTTAATTATTTTTTTATGCAAAATGATGTCATTTAAAAAACGTTGCTGTGATCCATTCAGCTTGAAAAAATGCACAAAGCAATTGATAAATATTCGGCCATCAGTTCAAGCAAAATTGGAAACATTAAATGTTAATGGAAGCGCTATATGTTCCAGTTGTAACATCAAAGTTTCAACCTTAAAAATTATGAAGCCAATTTTGCTCTCTGCGTCTTCATCTAACGACGAAATTTCGGAAACCGTGTCAAATAACTCAACGCAGTCCACATCGGATTCAACAGACGAAAGTGGAAATGAAACGGATCGAGAATCGGACATCGAAACAGCGGAATACGAAAAAACTGGACTCTTGGATTCGCTTAACCAAAACATTATACCAGTGCTTATACTGTCTCCGATTAAAATGAAAAACATGACGTCTGAGAAATACGCGGCTCAAAAGATTCAACAGCTAACTTCTTGTCTTACAATTATGTTCGCAGGTAATCAGGAATATGTGTCTCCGATTGAAGCAGAACACCAAAAAACGAAAGCGAAACAGTTCGATGATTTCATCGCCAATTTGAAAACCAAGTTTTCAAGTACTAATTCTAAGGACGAGAAATATCAAATTCTAACGATGCTACCGACTGAATGGAGTGTGAGAAGAATAAAAGCGGAATTCGGATGTTCATTTCATATGGCAAATTTAAGTAAAAAGCTTCGTAGCAGAAAGGTGTTATGTCTGTACCAAATCCGAAGTTACCAAGCAACATTTTACAACGTTCCACTAAAGAAGCTGTGCAAACATTCTATCTTGAAGATGATATAAGTCGAATGATGCCTGGAAAGAATGACTGTGTGTCAATGACTGTAAACGGTAACAATTGTATTCTGCTAATTGTCCGTCCTTTTGTGTTTGAAACTAAATTAGAAACCTGCAGAATTCTTCAATTAGGAATATTCTTCTACTTTATCTAGGTAAAAAACAAAAGGTGCAAAAACGTATGATTCTCAGCACCTTGAGACAGACGTACCAAGAATTTAAAAATCGTCATGAGACTATCAAGGTCAGCCTGTCCTACTTTATGAAATGCCGGCCGAAAAATTGCATATTCTTGGGAGCTCCTGGAACTCATTTCATTTGTGTTTGCACAATACATCAGAATGTTAAACAAATGGTCTACAGTACGTTTCTAAAAACTTAAACTTTTATTCATGTTCACCCAAAACCGAGACCTAAACGAAATTTGATTTTAGGTGGAAAATTGAGTAAACACACCTGTGGAGAACTAATGCATTATGAACATTGCGTTGCGAAAGTTACTTGCAATCCGCCCCAACAAAAATGTTTTATGCGAACGTGTAAGAACTGCCCAAAAATGCTAGCTTTTAAAAAATATCTGATCAATGCATTGAAAATTGGTATGAATGGGGAAAGCGATAAGGAAGTTGAGTTCGGAGACCACTGTGATGATGATGTACTGGAAATTGAAGATGTCAGTGAAATTGAACACATGGAAGGATTGAATGAAGATGAGGACAGTGACGAATCGGATGGGAATGAGGCCGATGAAACAGAGCACGAGACCGGAATTGAAAGCGAAGACAGTGAAGCCAATGGTGATGAATACGACGACGAAGAAATAATCCATTTCAGGCAATGGGTGTCTACAGATCGGTGTGAATTTAAACATTTTGCAATGCCCATATCTAAATTCGTGGACGATTTTGCTGTCAAACTCGAGAAGCTAATTACCCATATTTTTATTACGAATGAACAAACAGCTTTCTTGAAATGGTGCAGAGACAGTCTGAAAATTGGAGAGTTTTTGATATGGGGTGACTTTGCAGAGAACTTTTCATTTGTGATACAAAACGAGGCTCAAGGATATCATTGGGCAAGAAAACAGGCGACAGTGCACCCTTTCGTAATTTATTATAAAAATGAGAAGAATGAACTGGCGCATTTGAACTACGTCATCATTTCAGACTGTCTAAAGCACGACAGTGTCGCAGTGTATTTGTTTATTTCGAAGCTTGTCAAATTTTTGGAAGGTCGATTTAAAGTAATAACAAAACTGTATTACTTTACCGATGGGTGCGCTGGACAGTATAAAAATCGCAAAAATTTTTCTACTGTATACTACCACAAAATTGATTTTGGATATGAATGTGAATGGCATTTCCATGCAACATCTCATGGAAAAGGTCCGTGCGATGGTATAGGCGGTACTTTAAAACGTAGTGCCGCTCGCGCAAGCTTGGGTCGAACATACGAAAAGCAAATCGATTCGGCAGAACTATTGTTTGAGTGGGCCTCATCGTCGGACATGGACATGCACTTCGAGTATTCAACAACTGCTGAACACGAAAGCATGACAATTCAGTTACGTGACCGTTTTAATGCAGCAAAATTAATAAAAGGAACCCTTAAGTACCACTGCTTTATTCCAAGAGATAGTGGAGAACTCATGGTAAAATATTATTCGGCTGACCCAGACCATAAAATGGTCAAAATCGTGTGAACTTATCCGAAAACGACCATAAAAAATGGTCAAAATCGTGTGAACTTATCCGAAAAAGACCATAAAAAATGGTCAAAATTGTTAAAACGATTTGATGAAATAAAATTTTTCAACAAAACCAGGATGTTCAGTTTAATTTCACAATCGGTTCAACTGAACAACCCGAAATAAGTGGCAGATTCTAGTAAATTTTATTTATAATGATGTAAACTGGTTAACACTTTCGAAACATTAGATTGCAGTACGATAAATCTAGAAGGTAAGTTTACATTGAACCAAAAAATGAACAAATCTGACACAATTACAAGTGTTTAAGTATAGCCCACAATTTGCAATCATCGATTAAAAACAAAACAAGATATTGCCAACACAATCTCATACTATGCAGTATATATGACCCTTTTGATTCGTGTTCAATTAGGTAACCGAAAAGCGAATAATCAAACCTAAAATATGGAGCATTTGACATGGCTAAATTTTTGCTCTGCGCAACGAGATAAATATGCAAATATTGAAGTAAAATCAAATTATTTCATCGTGATTTTTAAATAGTGAAATAGGAAACATTGGAGATATTGTTTTGAAATATTTTTTTTATATTTCCAAGGTGACGTGTTTTTTGCTTTTGATAGTTTTGTAATTAATCGTATGTTAAGATGGTTTTCCTAATTACGTAGACTAAAAGAAGTGTTTTGAGGTGAAAGATCTGAGTTTGCCCTCTACAAATTCGTTCCAATCATTAAAATCGGTTCAGTCGTTCAGAACATAATGATCGCTAAAAGTACATCCATTCATGAAATTTAACGAACTTTCGCCCCTCCCCTCTCACCCTTCGAATAAAAAAAATAATAAAAAAGGGCGAAATTCCAATATTTGATGTCAGACCTTTAGTCTGGTTATAGTTTGGTAGCCATAAAAATTGTATGAATTTTTTTTTGATCGTTTTAAAAAATTCTTCACCGTATTTATTTTGATCAGCTGGTACTGGTTTCGTAACTATTTTCTAAAAAACTTTATTACTCACATCATTACTGTATCATTATAGTCTCACAAATAATTTAAATAATTAGGTAAAATAAAAGTTTAGTTCTAAAGAGAACTCTAAAAGGTCTCTACAGTGGATCAGAGTCAAAGTATGTCAAAAATTGAAACAGTTGGCCTCTACATTTAAAAAAAATATGTTCTTAAAATGAGACCACTCAGTTGGTCTCTGCATTTCGAAAAAATATGTTCTTGAAATGAGACCACTCAGTCGGTCTCTGCATTTCGAAAAAATATGTTCTTGAAATGATAGCAGTTGGTCTCTGCATTTCGAGAAAAAATGTTCTTGAAATGAGACTCAGTTGGTCTCTGCATTTCGAAAAAATATGTTCTTGAAATGAGACGACTCGGTCAGTCTCATAAAGTCCAACGAAAAAAAATCCAATTCGGTCGTTCGATTACATTCTCATAAAATATTCAAAAACGAGACTACTCGGCCGGTATCATAAAGTCCAATGAAAAATAATCCGAAAAGACTACTCGTTCGGTCTCTTATATTCTCGTAAATGTTCAAAAACGAGACTTCTCGGTCAGTCTCCTCAAGTCCAACGATAATAATCCAAGAAAGACCACTCGGTCGGTCTCTTACATTCTCGTAAAATGTTCATAAACGAGACTTCTCGGTCAGTCTCCTAAAGTCCTACGAAAAATAATCCAAGAAAGACCACTCGGTCGGTCTCTTACATTCTCGTAAAATATTCAAAACGAGACTTCTCGGTCAGTCTCCCAAAGTCCAACGAAAAATAATCCAGGAAAGACCACTCGGTCGGTCTCTTACATTCTCGTAAAATATTCAAAACGAGACTTCTCGGTCAGTCTCCCAAAGTCCAACGAAAAATAATCCAGGAAAGACCACTCGGTCGGTCTCTTACATTCTCGTAAAATATTCAAAACGAGACCACTCGGTCAGTCTCTAAAAGTCCAACGAAAAATAATCCAAGAAAGACCACTCGGTCGGTCTCGTAAAAAGTTCATAAACGAGACTTCTCGGTCAGTCTCCTAAAGTCCTACGAAAAATAATCCAAGAAAGACCACTCGGTCGGTCTCTTACATTCTCGTAAAATATTCAAAACGAGACTTCTCGGTCAGTCTCCCAAAGTCCAACGAAAAATAATCCAGGAAAGACCACTCGGTCGGTCTCTTACATTCTCGTAAAATATTCAAAACGAGACTTCTCGGTCAGTCTCCTAAAGTCCTACGAAAAATATTCCAAGAAAGACCACTCAGTCGGTCTCAAAGTTTTTGTAACAACGGTTCGAAATAAGACCTATACGAAGATATATCCAATTTAGCAACACGCGTAAGGTGGCTGGCAGTCCAATCCAAAAGTTAAGCATCATTCGGCGCGGTTAGTACTTGGAGTGGTGACCGGAAAATACATTACGAAATAAAAAAAAAGTAAAAAAAAAATCAAATATCACTAAAATTTCTATCATTTCAGCGAATTATAAGAAAAAATAAAAAACTATGCCATCTGTGAATTCGGGAAGAAACTACAGCCTAAAGACAATGAAATATCTCACAGATGGAAAATGGAAATGAGAGTTCTCAGATGGTCTCAGAAAATGTCGAAAAGAAAGTGATAGTTCCTCAGATGGCCTCAAAAGGATCTCGAAAAAAAATTAAAATGAGACTTCTCAAATAACCTCAAGAAATATCGAAAAGAAAGTGAGAGTTCTCAGATAGTCTCAAATGACGTCGAAAAGAAAGTGAGAGTTCTCAGATGGCCTCTAGGATCTAGAAAAAACTGAAATGAGACTTCTCAAAGAGTCTCAAAAATATTTTGAGTCTCAAACATAGTCAAATCTAAAAAAGAGACCACTCAGTCGGTCTCGTAAACTATTTTGAAAAGAGACCATTCAGTCGGTCTCGCAAATTATTAAAAAAGAGACCACTCGGTCGGTCTCGTAAAATACAGAAGAAGAGACCACTCGGTCAGTCTCGTAAAATACAGAAGAAGAGACCACTCGGTCAGTCTCGTAAAATACAGAAGAAGAGACCACTCGGTCAGTCTCGTAAAATACAGGAGAAGAGACCACTCGGTCGGTCTCGTAAAATACAGAAGAAGAGACCACTCGGTCGGTCTCGTAAAATACAAAAGAAGAGACCACTCGGTCGGTCTCGTAAAATACAGGAGTAGAGACCACTCGGTCGGTCTCGTAAAATACAGGAGAAGAGACCACTCGGTCAGTCTCGTAAAATACAGAAGAAGAGACCACTCGGTCAGTCTCGTAAAATACAGAAGAAGAGACCACTCAGTCAGTCTCATACAGTCTATTAAAACATTTAAAACGAGACTTCTCATCGGTTTCGTAATCATCATCATCATCAATTCATCAGTATATGAGAAGAAACCAGTCTCAAAGGTTCGAAAAGAGACGTGGCCCCAAAGTTTACAGCCTTGAGCGTTGCTTCCACAAATTTCACAGCTTTCGTCGAGGTGGGTGTACGTGTAATGATGAAGATGAATAATCAAATTATGCCAAACTGCATTTCACTGAACTGTCAACTTCTAGGACACTTGGTTTATTTACAAGAATCCAACTTGACGGAAACTATATGTTTTTGTCAAGTTACATTTTTCTTATAAAAATACCAAGCGAACCAGAACTTGACAGCTCGTGAAGTGCTAGAACAGAGGTATAAATGTGCCAACTTGTTTAAATACAAAGTCGAAACCAACTACTGACCGGTGCAGCCTCGCTTGGCGAACGAATAATGTGAGAACATATTCCAAAATCTATTCCAACGATCAAGATTTTAATCTGTACCCTAGCCCCTAGCACTAGCATAGTAGTAGAATATTGTCTATGTTGGAGAGGCGACATTTCTACACAGTCAATATCGTCAGAAACGATGATATCGTTTTTTGGACGATATAAAAGTAGATACAGTGTAAATTATACATGGAACCAACGCACTTCAAATAAATATTGATCATAGTCGACAGCTGCCAAATAGAGTACTATTTTGTATGAAAAATGTTTACAGATTTATTTACAGTGCCAAAGTTTGTTCGGTACACTGTCCCGTTTCTATTTAGATTACCACACGTGCTTGAGCTGCGTTGGTTTTTCTGTCAAATTAGATTTTTCTCATAACAATGTCAAGTTGATAGCTCGTAAAGTGCAAGAAATGTTCTAGAGACTGTCCAGCCAATATATTAAGGTTAACTCACTTAGTATGAGTTTATTACGTACATAGATGGAACTGTATCAATGCATGTGTGCCAACTTGTTAAAATAAAAAGTCGAAACCAACTACTGACCGGTGGTGACTCGCTTGACGAACGAATAATGCGAGAACAAATTCCTTACTCTAATCCAACGATCCAGATTTTAATCTGTATCTACTCAAAGGACTATCACAAAGCACCTAGCACTAGCATAGTAGTAGAATATTGTCTATGTTGGACGTTGGAGAGGCGACATTTCTACACAGTCAATATCGTCCATAAAACGATAATATCGTTCCTGACGATAATAGAGTAGAGACAGTGTAAAAATGCTGAATTATACATAGAACCAACGCACTTTAAGCAAAAGTGATCATAGTCGACAGCTGCCAAAGAGAGTTACTATTTTGTAAGAAATGGTTTTTAACAGTGTTTTACAATTGTGTGACACAAGTTTCAGTACCATATTAAGAATACCACTCATGCTTGAAGTGCGTTGATGGAACATACACAGCGACGTGACTTACTACTCCATTTTTGATTACCATGCTTGGCGTTTTCACTATCATCATAGAGTCTTATAATTTGTGAATCTCATAACATTCTGGTTCAAATTTGGCCACTTATTAGTTCATTGCAGTGATATCCTCTAAGTTAAAGTCATAAACTTTGATTAAACAAATTTCTACAGCAATCTCACCATAAATTTCAATTAAACAAATTTCTATAGCAACAACTAAATCCACACGGATTGAATTTGTTTGTAGGTTTTGAGTTACTTCTCAAAATATTCAAATGAAAATATTGGCGCAATATTCGAGCGAATTAAAATCTGTGAACACTGTTGATTACAGTGTAAACCACAGTAAGACAGTGCCTATTGTGTTACAAATTTCGCTAACGTCAGCTGCACACGAATTCGTTCATACTGTACTGTGCGAAAATATTGAAATCAGTTGAATAAACCACAGTGTTAAAGACAGAGTGTTATAATATCCGGGCAACAAAATGAATGGCAGTGCCAAGGTGGGCATTGTACCTTTGAATTCATCGTGTTCATTCACACGAATAATATTGTTGTTCTTACAGCCAATTGCTGGAGTGTTAAGTACCCGTCAATTATTGTTTGCACGAGATCCGGAAGTAAAAAAACGTTCGGACCAGAACATGAAAGATTTTCTGAACTCATCGGAAATGCTTCCACAGAGCGAATTTCCATACGTTGGTTCCGATGACATTTTGAATCATCTATTCGATGTGATCAATCGTCAGGTGTTCAACGCGAATTTGGATGGCATCAAACTGGAATGGTGTGACACATTATCGTCTCGTGCTATTATTGCATACGAACAGAGCACGTACGCAACGCGTCAAACGTATATTCGGTGCAGTAAGGCATGGTTTAGGAATCGGAATCGTCAGCAGTTTGTTGAAGCAATTTTGGTAAAATTTGAGAGTTTTGCTTCGTTTCCAATTACTTGTCATCCATTCCGTGTTCTTATCTCAAACAGTACGAACTCATACACCTGTATGTAAAAAAGCGTGGTGCTGAAGCCGGTGAAGAAACCAGTCCAGACTTAATGGCGTACGTAATATATGGCGGACTGGACTATTTCAATGTGAAATACGAAATGAACCTCGTTCTCAATCAGAACCATAAAAGCGGAAACGTCGATGACACCGAAGTGGTGCGAGAGACTTTGAAATCAACTCTACGTGAACGTAAAGCGTCAACTGGAAAGATACCCCAATTTACATTGGGTCCGGAAGCTAAACTGTTATCCAGGAGAATTACTGGAAATAAGAACGCAGTGAAATGTGATGCTGACAATGGTTGTGGTGGTTTTTGCTACGGGAGCGGATGTCCGGCAGCTGCAGCACTGCGGCAACGGTATTTGGGTTCGAATATTTACTTTCTTTTCACTGTTGAGCGACCGCTGGAGTGTTTCCTTTGCGAGAACAAAGGTAAGGGAACGTTGAATGCGCATTTCAACAAGGACTGCAAGGCGTTCGGACGACCGAAGAAAAACGTTCACGATGACCAGATTTTTCTGCTGTAAATGAAATCGAATTTCTTTAATGGTCAGCGTTGTCTATTAAGATTAATTTGTCGTCTTAATCGGCAATATTTTTTTGAATTGAAGATCATTTTCGCGCATTTTTTCATTACTTTTCAATTCCTTGATGGATTCTAATAAAGGGCACCATTGAAATTATTAAACGAACCATTTTAGAAACCAAAAAACATTTTTTTCAGAGGAAACACACACTGTCAACGGGATTTTCCCTTACTGACATTGGTCTCGTTATACGGCAGATGAGATAACACTGAGAACGTTCATCATCCCACTCATTTTTCAGTTTTTCTTTTTTATTTCAATTCATATCAACTGGACGTCGTGCGTCCCGTACTATCAGTATATATACTTACAATAGAGTGATAAGTTAATTTTATGCTTCGGAATCCAAAGCACTTGGGTCAACTCACGGCAGATGAGATAACACTGAGCACGTTCATCATCCCACTCATTTTTCAGTTTTTCTTTTTTATTTCAATTCATATCAACTAGACGTCGTGCGTCGTACTATCAGTATATTTCCTTACAATAGAGTGATAAGTTAATTTTATGCTTCGGAATCCAAAGCACTTGGGTCAACTCGTCAACTGCAGTGCTATGTTCGAATCAAATAATTGGATTGCAACGTTCAAATGACAGCAGTCGATGTCTGCTTGACATTGGAATTTAAATCCGAATTTCCCGAACCAGAATTCTCAGCTTCGGCCAAGTTGGAAATGATCTTAATTTTCGTTGTTATCGTTGCTTTACTGTTGTCAAAACCTTGACCCCAGCGATGTTTCGAAGCAATCCAAAACCAAATGCTTGATTCATTACGCTTTTTGCTGAAAACATCATTGGCTTGATGAGCCTGTAGAAACATTGTCATTATAGTCATTCGGAAAGATTACAACGCAACATATAGAGCAGCAAAATGGCTACCTTCGATTTCGATAGGCATGCTAGCATTGGAGTTTGATGGTAGGCTCGTTTAAAGGTGTCATTTGTCAGACCGTAGATGACGGGATTGATAGCAGCATTGACGTATATCAAATATTGGGACGCATACGAAAAACTTTCGAAGCCGGCTGCTTGATTCATTTGCGATTTCTTCAGCCAATTGTTTCGAATGAATACCAAAGTTGTGAATGGTAGCCGTAAAACAAGAAATGTAACAACCACAATGAATAACGTTCTGGCCACTTTGGTTTTGTATGATACGCAGATCGGATTTTCCCGTTTGAGGACCTTCGCTTCATATCTGTCAAGCTGATAAAAACAATAGTAGTCATAAGACATAGTTGGTTAAATTTAAGTATGGTTTTCACTTCATAAAAAGTGCTCCGTAAGAGAGCAAAAATTGAAAAGATTCAATTTTATCTCTCACACTGAGTACTTTTAATCCTTAGTCTTGATTTCCACTTATGAAAAATGCACTCCGTTTTCTCTACGTTTACACTTTAAACAATATAAAAGAGGAGTGGCTTAGCTAAACGAAGTTTTTTTTTGTAAGTGGAAATCAAGCCTTAAGCTGCAATCGCAGCAAAAAAATGCATGCCGTTTTGCCTCCGTTTACTTGACTGATCGTTTTTAACAAAAGGAAAGAGACTTGGTTTAAGTAAACGGAGACAAAACGGAATGTTTTTTTTGACTGCGTGGAGACCTTTAGAACGGCAGACGAACAAAAGTTACCTTCCAAAATATTGCCGAATAACAGATAATCATTGCACAAAGTGGAAACCATACGATCGTTGCAATAAGAACGTGCCAATATGTTGGCAACACTGTTGTGTTTTCCATACAGAAAGTTTCCACAAAGTTTTTCCATTCTCGTTCCTGTTTTACAATCGAACCAATTCGTATAGTTTTGTGTGCTAGGTGATTATCGCTGTACTCACTTTATATGTTCTGTACACAGCTAATGGAACAGCCAGGGTAAATCCACCAACCCACGCACAAGCCATAACAATTTTACAAGAAAATATGGTCAGTCGAGTCTCCATTGGCAATACTATTGCTGTTAATCGTTCATATGTTACAGCACATAAGTTAAACACTGCAGTCACTAGTAAAGCACCTAGAACCGAAGGGAAAAAATTCTCTTGCATAAATAATATGCACCATCATACCTCTGTACCCAACATACCTTGAACATATCCCTCCATTTTGCAACCAATTGCCCCAAGTATGAAATTTTGGTAAAAGTCCTTAAACAAGAACATGGTCGAACAAATTGTCAGAACGAAGAAATCTGCCACTGCCATGTTTGCCAATAGCAAATTAGTCGGTGTCTGTAACGATCTGTTTCGAATGATCACATTCAAAAGCATAATGTTACCGAGAATTCCGAATAGTATGATCGGGATGAACGTTGTAATTTTTACGGCTACTTCCCATTCAGGTATCATGTACCACATAGGGCTGGGAAAATCATAGATACTGTAATCGAACTGTAAATAGAAAATAAATTACTGTTCCACTTTTGTGAGTGTCGTGACGCAAGTGCCGAACGATTGGAATAGTGGTTAACGTATCTCTGTGGTGGACGGCAGATTTAAAACAATTTCGTGAAGGTGACAAGACAAGTGAGAGTACTTACCTGTCCACAACAGATAACTTTTCATGCTAAGGGCCTCTATTACGAGAAAAATTTGACGAAATTCGAAAATTTGACGAAATTCGACGAAATTCGAAAATTTGACGAAATTCGACGAAATTCGAAAATTTGACGAAAATCGAAAATTTGACGAAAATCGAAAATTTGACGAAGAAAGTAATTCTCTATCTGCCACCATTCAAGAAATATCTCTAAAACCCCAATTGACCCACCCATTTCCAACTTTCGACATTTTTCACAAATGCCCCTCTGTTCTACTCGTAAAACTCTGAGACTTTGCCGAATAAAGTAATTCTCTATCTCTCATAACCCAAAAAAATATTAGTCCTTTCATCCTACGCTCGAGTAGCTCAAAATTTGGTCACTCTAATCACTCTAGCTCAAACGAATCTGCCCCGATTTTTTTAATTATTCGAATTGTTCGAATCGTGTTACGAATACCTTTCATTTGATGGGTCGCACGCCTCTGTAGGTTTCAATACAGCTAAGCTACAGCCGAAAACGCGTTCCCGACCCTCGAAAACCACACTCAGAAACCACTTCGAGGCCAATAAAACAAAATTCTGGTTTTTCCTGGGGTAATGGCGTATCACATTTTAATTTTTAAGCCCACCCGAGATTGGCTGACTAGTTTCCGAGATCGACCGTCGATAGATAGACAGATAGATAGAAACATACAGAGTAAGTTGAAAGATTTTGATTGTTTGGAAAACGTTAATTTGGTGCATTTTCTATCAACTTCAAAACGATGTATCTCCGGCAATTTTAAAGTTACATAGTCGAGTGATAGCTCGTTTTGCTCGTATTTGAAGCGCAAATAAGATAGAATAGGATTTGTGGTGATACAGGCCAAAGGAAAGAAACTTAAATTCTCGCCTATATATAGTTGCCGCGTCTCAAAAAATTTTCTTCGTTCTTTTTTTGGAAGTTAGACTACGTCAAGTCCTCCGCTATCGCTCCGGACATGATTTCAGTGCAGATGTGATATGCAATGTATATTATGCATATCGGTAATGTTGTCTTATATAGTAAAATGAATGGTTAAACAAATGAAGTAAAAGATTTTGTGTGAAACATTAGTAATCGAGTCTTTTACTTGCCAGTCCGAGAGACGTACAAAATATGTGGCTATGACAAATTATTGTTATCAACCCATGGACAACAAGACTACTTTAGAATGAGAAAGAAGCTGAAACGAGAATCATCGATAGTCGAGTCTTTTACTTGCCATTAATATTAATTACAAACGAAGAATGAGTAGACAATCTGTAGATGTTACAAACGTTTGCAGAAAGAATGGAGGTCTCAAAGTAATATTAATTACAAACGAATAGGTGATTAAGGCAATACTTTCAGTCATAACAGATTTAGTTAATGTATCGCAACGCAACATTCTTGTCGTTCGTAGAAGTTAAAAAAAAAAACGAAAATGAAGAGAACTAATTTCACCGCAATCAGAGTTATGGACCCCGAGTTGTGTCCATTTTTTATTGTAAATATTAAGTTCCTTGTCTAACCTTGGATTTTACCATTTTCCACACGAAGTGGTAAGCAACCCCATTTCGTAACTTGTTGATTTAATAACTATTTTCGGCGTAGGTGTGATATGCATATTACAAATCGAGTTGTGATGCTAAATTCGAAATAAAACTGGTTATCTGGTGTTGGCCTTGTATGTTATTATTTGTTTATGTGATGTTTCATACCTGGTGCAAGAAGACTGTTCAATTTGTTCTCTTCAATTTAAATTTGTCATTTAAGAACATACGTTCAATCGAACACAACATCAAAGGATTATAGTTAGAAGCAAGAGTTAGAGTGATCAAATTTATATAAAGAACTAAAAACATGAAGTTTTTGGGACTACTTTGCATTATCACTTGCGTATTCGGAGCATCTGAAAAATGTGCTCCACGAAGTGATAGCTGCGGACCGATTGCCTTCACAGCGGATTCTGACTTCAACCAAAACTTGAGTAAGTATAACGAAAGTCCAGCATAATGTTCTGTCGACAGATCATTTCAAAACAATAATGTTCATAAAATTGCAGGTTTATATTCCGAACCAAATTTCAAAGGCGAACCATCAACAATTAACATTACTGGGCCGTTTGGATGCACCAATGCCGTTCCGAACTTTAGGATCAAATCATTACTAAGCACTGGCAGTACCCAAGTTACTCTACATTATGGGGACGACTGTGCGGGTCATGTACTCAAACAATATCAAGGTGGTTCAGAAAATATCGATGGAAGTGCTGATTGTCCTGGCTCAATCTTCGTCAAGCACCATCGTTTTGGATCTTGTTAAACCCATTATGACCATACTTATTACACAATAAATAATTTGACTAAAGGCTAGCGGAGGCTTTTTTTGAAACAAGTATCAGCCTCGTAAGTATCAGTTTTTCGACTCGGTCGAACGACGTAGACCCATGAAACCTGTTTCGATTTGTTAATTTTTTAACTTTTACTTTCTTTTAAACAAATAGTTCAAGATAATTACTCTAGGTTTACATGACGCAAAAGTGACAGATCTAAATTAATCTTCTTCGGTATTCCCAAATTTCGTTCATACAACCAACGCACTTCAAGCAAAAGTGATCATAGTCGACAGCTGCCAAATATAGTATGGTTTGCTACAGTTGTGTGACACACTGTCAAGTTTCAGTACCATATTTAGAGTACCACAGCACTATTCATATTTAGGGTACCGCCACAGCACTGTTACTAGCATGAACACTTTATTGACATGTGTCAAATTTGGAGGCTTTAGTTTTAGTGATAAGAGCTACCGCTTAGGATTGCTTGTATTCTATGTTTTAACTCACACATCGAAAACAAGTCATCTATCTTTACAAAAGCCTGCCTACTGTGATTTCATCAACCTCAGAATAATTTCTATGTTAATGCTAGAAGCAGTGCTGTGGTACCACTCATGCTTGAAGTGCGTTAATAATACTGATAATTATGAATGAATTTCGGTGTTACTGTAAAGAAAAAATTTGGATCTGTCACTTTCGCGTTACTCGTATGAATTGTCGTTCTCCTTGATTCCGATTATATATTTCTCAAATTTCCAATTTTTCTACCCAACGTTTTTCACTCGTTTCTCCTAGAGGGGCCCACTTTCAATAAGGTTCCTGTTCAGCTAAGGCGCATCGATCGACATATCACTCATTCAGATCGGGCAAAGTGACAAAAATTCATAAAATTTCAGAATTTTAAATTTTTTACCAGACCCACCCCAGCCTTTCGCTTATATCATCCGATATATTGTCTGATTGGTTACCGGCACTACCATTTTCTGGCGCTAGACCATTGACTTTCAGTCTGAAACATGTTCGACGGCAATTCGTAAAGGCATTAGTGTGAAGACAAAAAAAAAGAAATCGAAACGAATGTCTAGATGGAATGTTTTAGGCACACTTGAAGGCTTGGCTGCAGATTGTTTTAGAAATCGAGTATTTACTGCACAAAGAAGCCTATTTTTACTCCTTCATCAAATACAATGAAACTGAGCTCGGAACGGGTCGGGTTTGGTCAGACCGGAACCCGAACTTGATTTAACCCGAACCTGAAAAATTATTTCGGGTTCAACTTGACACTAACTTGAATTTTCGATTTCGGGTTTAACCCCAACCTGACCTGAACCCGAAATTGTTCAATTTCGGGTTCGACCCGAACCTGAACTGAACCCGAAATTTTAAATTTAATCAGGTCGGATTCGGGTAACCCGAAATTTTGAGCGTTTATTACACTAAAAAAAGTCACAAATTTCGGGCTACCCGAACCCGACCTGATTAAATTTAAAATTTCGGGTTCAGTTCAGGTTCAGGTCGAACTCGAAATTGAAAATTCAGGTTCAGGTCAAATTCGGGTTGAACAATTTCGGGTTCAGGTAAGGTTCGGGTTAAACCCGAAATCGAAAATTCAAGTTCGAGTCAAGTTCGGGTTGAACCCGAAATAATTTTTCAGGTTCGGGTCATGAATCCGGTTCAGGTCAACCTGAACTAAAACAGGTCAACCCGAACCCGTTCCGAGCCTTATGAAACTCCCTCCCCCAATTCTTACATAATGTAAGTTCTTGGTTTATTCTTGAAGCAGCATTTTACTACTTATATCCTTTAAACAAGCAGAACGGAAGTGTGTGTCGCGTTGCAATTTTTCTTACAATTTGGTTGCAGAAAATTAGAGTCAGTACATCTGGACAACTCTTATCTTATCTCATTTTGGAGAAATTCGGTGTTTAGTGCGTATCATCTTAAGTCGACTCCAAAAAATCGCACGTCATTGCCCTGTATATAATGTACTTCGTAATCTGTGTACAAAATACTGATATTCACCTGCGAATTTCAAGAGTCATTTGAACAATAAAGTGATTTGAGTACAAAAACATCTTTTTCGGACAATGACAAACGATAAAACCATGACTTGGAGTTTTTTCCACTGATAAACAAAAAACGTGGAAACGAACGGTCTTAAGTCGAAAACATACTTCACAGTGTAAAAAAAAAATTATAGTCGAAGGTCTTGCGGTGTTGCGCTCACTTCAAGTTACTAAGGAAGCTGTTTGTTTTTTTCAAAAAAGGAAATTGTTTTCCGGGCTGAAAAGCGATATCTTTAAAAAGTTAAGCAATCGAATATTTCCAAACAAAGCATCTGTACGAAGAAGAACCGATTTGACACAGATCTAAAGGAATGGTGGAATGATTGAGGCGGGATTACCCGATTTAATTAGGGCATTTTTTTCAATTTTTATCTGTCTTTGTGCTCACTACCCGGCTTCCATGATAAAAAGCAGTCTGTTTTGGTTTAAAGCTACCCATCCAATTTATGTAGGAGAACCTAGACTATGATATAGATAACAGGTTTCGTACCTCACATTACACCTACTACGCAGTGATATAATCTCTGTTGTCTCAGTTGTATAAAAAGCTGAGTTCGCTTGATTGTGTTTCAGTTACTAGCCGATATTTTGTGATCTTACAAAGTAAAAATAAATCTAAAGAAATGGTTTTGGCGATCGTCGATCTCCTGCGCTCACCATGGACCATTGTCCTTACACTGGTTTCGTTGGTCGTTTACAAATTCGTAATCAAGAATTGGAATTTTTTCGATAAAATTGGAATCAAATATGTCCGAGGCGCTCCAATATTGGGCGTTCAATATCAGGTGCTTCTCGGAAAGAAAACTAGCATGGACACGTTTGTCGATTTGTACAAGGAACATTCGAAGGAACAAGTCATCGGCGCATATGACATTGGCGGTGCGCCAATGTACGTAATAAATGATATCGATATAGCGAAGAGGGTCACGTCCAAAGACTTTGACCACTTTACGAATCATCGCTTTCATATCGACAAAGAAGTGGACCCATTGCTTGGACGATCTATGTTTGCCACCAATGATCAGGACTGGAAAGATATAAGATCGACAACAAGTCCGGCATTTACTGGTAAAGCAAATTTGTCGATAGTTTTGATGACAAACGAATAGCTTTGAGTAATAGGCTGCTAGGAAGATAGAATTTTGATATTTTCCCAATTTGATTGAACAGAGAAAGTAAAGTCAAGTTATTTGTGACACTGTCGATTTGATGGTTTTATCCACTAATCTATAGTAATGAGGTTGGATGCCTCTGTTAACAATGAATTAAAGTCTGAGTTAGTGAAGTGTTCGTAAATGGGATACGAGTTGAAAATAGTCTCCACTAAAAATGGGATTTTTTGGAAGTGTTCAGATATTGCTGCCAGACCCAAATTTGATTTATTAGATCGGAAATCACCAATTTTTACCCGGCTCTAATTTTCAGGCAGCAAAATGAGACAAATGTTGTCACTAATCAACGAGTGCACCTTCGATTTGTGCGATAATATAAAAAATGAAATTCAGAACAAACACTCGGATACGTTCGACTTGAAGGAACTGATGCAACGCTTTGTGGCCAATACAATTGCGTCAACAGCATTCGGTTTTAAAATGAACTCATTCCAAGACAAGGACAATGAATTTTACAAACATGGCTATTCTGCGGCCAATCTGGACGGCATCAAAGGCATGAAATTCTTTGCATTCCAGAGCATTCCGAAAATCATGAACTTCTTCAAAATTCGAATGATGCATGAAAAAGACACCGAGTACTTTC
Source organism: Bradysia coprophila (assembly GCF_014529535.1). NCBI lineage: Eukaryota > Metazoa > Arthropoda > Insecta > Diptera > Sciaridae > Bradysia > Bradysia coprophila. The sequence continues at coordinate 1,870,376 of NW_023503375.1, forward strand.
GATCGATGATCCGGCAAAATATGAAGTATCGCGAGGAGAATAATATTTACCGTCCCGACATGATACATTTGATGATGGAAGCGAGAAAGGGCTCACTGCATCACGATACTACTAGCAACGATGACATTGGATTTGCCACCGTGCAAGAGTCTGACTATGGCAGGAATTCTACTAAACATTTGAGTAAGTCTGTCCGAGTGAATTTGCTTTGCGCGATGCTTGAACCCATCTACATTACATGTTCCTACAGAGTTCACTGAAGACGATTTGGTTGCCCAATGCATGATATTCATTTTTGGTGGTTTCAATGCTGTACCAACGTCTCAATGTTTCGCTGCAATGGAAGTGGCAGCCAATGTTGACATTCAAGACAGACTGTATAACGAAATCAAATCCGTACATGATCAACTAGCTGGACAGCCGTTAACTTACGAACTATTACAAAACATGAAGTACATGGACCAGGTGGTCTGCGAAACTCTTCGCCGCTGGTCGATTGCTCCATTTTCAGATAGAGAAGTTAACAAGCCGTACACGATCGAATTGAAAAATGGCAAAAAAATTGAATTAAAGACGGGCGACGGAATCTGGATGCCCATAGGTAGTGATTTCAATGAGAAAACAAAATTTGAATTTGATTAACACAAATCCATATTCCCGCTCAGCTGGCTATCACATGGACGAAAAATATTTTCCCAATCCAAAGCGTTTCGATCCGGAGAGATTTAGTGAGGAGAACAAGAAAAATATCGTTCAGGGATCGTATATTCCGTTCTCGATTGGACCGAGAAACTGTGTGGTAAGTCGTAAAACACAATTTTGCTGCATGAACTCTCCACTCATTTCATTCTAATCAAAATTTAGGGATCCAGATATGCACTGATGTTCATGAAAGTGGCGATTTACTATTTAGTTTTGAATTTTCAACTGGAACTGTGTGAAAAATCGACATATCCCATTCAATTAAAGTTGAACACTGCCTTTGTGGACGCCGATTTTTGGGTTAAACTTAAACCCCGAACTTAGACTGAGTTAATGTTAAGCTGTACTGAGCATTGAAGATAGAAATATTAATTGTAAATATACCGCGTATGATTCGAAGCACAAAACAAATTGTTTTCGGCAATGTTAACTACTTCACTCCCTGGCAGAGGAATTATTTTGAAAAACGACCCGAAAAGCAACACAAACAACAAAAAATTGTTTCACCTAATTGACCCTTAGCTTTTTAATGACACCATGCATGTGTAGTGAATCGATGAATGTGGTTTTGAAAAGTGTAATTTTTAGGTATACTTTCGCTATCAGACAAATTCAAAAAATATTATTTTGCTGCAATTTCAGCTGCTGGTTACCGTTTTCGTCGTCAGTGTATCTGAAACAATGCCAACGCTCTAAATTATTCCAAAAACTTAAGAGTAAATTGGTGAAATCCTCAACTATTGATGGCTTTAATTTTGACTTGTCGAGGATTTCAAAACGGTTCAATGCACCTTTGATAATTTTGGACATTAGTCAGCTCGGAGCCCTGAACAAGGTCCGACAAAAATTTTTGATTTTTATCCGTAGTGTCAGTGCATAGGCTATATAGCATAGCCCATCCTGTCTAAGAGTGGTGGAAAACTGGTTGTGGTTGCAATCGGCAGTGCCTGAAATTCTAATAACAGTTGTACAAAAATACCATGAGTGCAAGGGAAGCGTAAAAGGTCTCAAAAAATAAATTTTTGGTCATTGGTAGAGGAAATGTTGCTCTACTGCTAGAACTATTTATTAGCTTCATCTCTCAAGTATCCACGCCTCTATGACTATTTGAAAATCACGTTTTTAAACTTTAGCGTGTCTCTGCCGACTTCCCTTGCACTTATGGTACCGAAATTTTGTACAATTGTTACTAGAGTTTCAGGCACCACAACCAGTTTTCCACCGCTCTCTGTAGACAGGATGGGCTATGCACCACTGTCACCGACGGTACGGATGAAAATCAAAATTTTTCTGTGGAACCTCGTTCAAGGATTCGAACTGACTAATAATATCCAAAAATATCAAAAGTGCATCGAAATGCTCAGTTAAAATCTTCAACCGCACCGTGAACATAGATCTCCTCGATTTGCGAAACTGAGCACAGTGCAGTGGATTACTTTGACGATTTTGGGTGCAAACTAATCATAGCCAACCTAGCAAAAGCGCAATATTATTTAAATTCCTGCAAACTTTTAGACATTTTTTCGAGCAATTCAACGCTTTTAATTTGCTTGACTTCACACATAAATATTTTGGCATGCGATCGCACTGCCGGTGGTCAACCGACAAGATCTATCATCTATTGTTCACAGGACAACGTCAATAAAACGCATGCCATCTGTTGTCGACAGCAGCGACACAAATAAGCGATGACTTGTAGGTAATTTTGCCTTATGTAGCAAAATGAATGATTAAACAAAGGAAGTAGAAGATTTCGCGTAAAACACTAGGCGATGACGCGATTAATTTGTTGTAAATTTGAAATAAATTGTATTTTAATCATAGTTAGGGACTTGAAACATAAAAATTGAAATAAAAGAGTCCCTTCATCGCATCGGTTTTTCTGAAACCTCACATGCTATTTGCACCACAGACACACATTATACGAACAGTACTTTCGAACGATCACTGCCATAATTGATATAAATATCCAGTTTCGTTTATCCATTTTAGAGCGCTCTTACCAGTCAAGCGAGTCATCTTAATAATTATTTCAACTCAACACCGATCACGTCTTCATCGTTTCAATTAAAATTTGTAATTTATCAACAGCTATAATGGTTAAAAGCAGATAATGTGCAATGACTTCGATGAGTATAAAACGGTTATGAAAGGAATAGATGTTGCGAACACGAGTTGATTTTATCATCACATCATGGTTCAAGTTGAGTTCAATGTGGCGGGTTTTCTTTTTGCTTTATTTTACCTTAAATGCATATTGACTATCTGTCGTGCCGGTTTATGGAAAGTAGTTAATATGCGATGGGCAATTACCCTTGGCACTGCAATAAACTAATCTTGAATTTTGGAAATTCGGATCGCTACGTTTTCAAACGGCTCTACCACCGAAACGACACTTCGGAGAGAGGTGAGTTATACCTCGTTGAACTCGTAATGAAGTAAGGATTGTAAGTAATCCATACTTCTTAAAATTCCTGTTAGGATGACTAGCCGATCATTCGAAGAATTCAATCCTAATGTTCATTAGTTCATCCTTTCATCATTTCTTTTACCCTTTATCCAAATCATTTTTTTTTTAAATCAAAGATGCGCCGTAAAAGTAATTCTACAGTAAAAGAATTGAATTGATTGTTAAACGTTAAAATCGACTAAACAATTTGAAGAAGTAGAAGTCGCGATTTCGCTCTCAATTCGTAAACATGAACAATAATTCGTGTCCTAAATTATTAAAATGGTTTCGACAAATAAATAGTTGTATTTACCTTCTCCAAATCGTCAGCCATTACTCCAAAACTCAAACACGGACTTTACTTCTCAGCGATACTTTAACGACTAAATTCTACCTTGTACTGTTACCCGTTTACGTACCAAACTAACTACTGTTCGCTTAGTATTGCGATAATATAATCAAACGATGAGAGAACTGCCCACCTATTTCGCAAATAAAGAAATTTTCCAAAATAAAGTGCGCAATTTAATCAAATAATTGCCAATTTGGACTGCAAGAAAAGGGTTGAGTTTGGCGACAATTTCCTGAAACCAACTTCTAATAACCCGAGGAAGAATTGTAGAAATGGAAAAGGTTGGATTCGAATGTTATTCGAATGTTACACTGTAAAACTACGAACACCCACTCGTATAGGATAGTATTACTTATGCAGGCTATAGATTATGTAGGTATCATTATTGTGTGAACAGTGCAATAAAAACATTTATTGTACACGATATTACTATGTTCACATTCAGCGTGGAACAAATTTTATCTACATGTGTGATATGCGATAAGGGATATCCATAGCACATACATAAACATGACATATGTTACAGAAAGCTGTATTTTCTACACGAACAAGAGTAAAATCGTTTATATTGCCAATTCCTAGAAACAATCAGTCTCTAAAAAACTACGAGATTTCAGATAGAATCATAGCACTGATAGTGCGTTGATAGAATTTAAAAGAACGAAAAAAACAGTTGAAATGTGTCCCGAGTCGTGTATTCTACGGAATTTTACATTTCTATTAGATTCTATTTACTTTTCCCAATTCTCCTGCCTACTTACTCAAAATAATTTCAATTCGAAAGTCCATGTCCAATACATTGCCCGGCTATTATTAATTGAATAATAGTAAAATAAATGAAGTTTTATCATATATGAATGAGAGATGTATACGACATGTAGAAGAAAAACATAGGCCAAAAAAACCTTAGTTGGTCACACTGATTTTCAGCTAATATTCCCAAGGTTCTAAAAGAACCTTGAGTTTTCCGTGTTAAATTTCATAGTTAAATGAAGCTACGCTAGATGACGCTAGATTGTCACTCTTTCATATATGGTTTTATTGTAACAAACTGAGCTTCATCCCCCCGGGCCAAGGTGACGCACTTCAAAATTTCGAACCGCTTATATGTAATCGGGATTCAAGCCGACGACGATCCCAACGAGATATAGCTTGAATCGAAGTTTTTGCGAATTGACTCTTATGGATCAAGCGAATTCCCCCTGTTCTTCTCTATTGAGTGTTGAAAACTGGGGAACGGATGGAAAGAACTGGTTCGGTCGAAATACTTTTTAAAAGTGACAAACAACATTTAGAATTTTGATTAAGGCTACTGTGTAGAAACACAAATTAATTCCTGTAAATCATGCTACTTTGGATTCTCCAACACTCCTCCTCAAAGTTACATGATCCTGTTTTACTCCTCCTCAAAGTAAGAAATCGTAATTTATCTATTCCATTCAACTTATCGAACCGCGATTTTGCTCCTTGTTCATCCGCCATAATCGTTTGTAATTCTTCACACGATACTTCGCTACGCTGCTATGCTCCTGCTACGTGACTATGCCGGACTACGTTGCTATGCCTGACTATGCTGCTATGCCTGGCTACGCTGGTATGTCACCGCTATGCCATGCCGCTATGTCTTGCTATGTCACTATGTCTTGCTACGTCACAATGCAATTGCTATGCCTTTTTGCGTCGAACTTTCTAATGATCCGAATTTCTTGCGATTCCCAAACAATATTTGACTATACTGATATGCCTTGTTACGCTGCTACCTACGTATTGCTATGCTGCTACGCTTCTATGCCGGGCTATGTTTCTATGTAGTCGCTATGCCTTGCTATGTCATGTCGCTATGCAGTGCTACGCCGCTACGCAATACTATGCCGCAATGCAACGCTACGCCTCGCTATGTCCAATTAGGTTCACAATAATACAGTTTCACAGTTTAATAAACGTATCTGGGTTCCATAACATGTTGAAAACTGGGGAACGGATGGAAAGAACTGGTTCGGTCGAAATACTTTTTAATAGTGACAAACAACATTTAGAATTTTGATTAAGGCTACTGTGTAGAAACACAAATTAATTCCTGTAAATCATGCTACTTTGATTTCTCCAACATTGAGTAACTGCAGTTTTTCTACGTATTTATAGACCTAGACCTAATCCTCAACATTTGTCCAAGAAGTAGGGTATTCTTCATAAAATCTGTCACCAGTTGCTGTATTTTCGTCGCGCAGCAACTATGCTATGCAACCTTCAGAAAATGAAAATATCTCGAAATTTTAGGTGTTTCTTAAAACCAAGGCAAATTAGAACGAGACGAATAGTTCCCTAGTTTCCTTCCTTTCTAGTCTCTTCGAGAAGACATTAAGATTACAATTATATTAAAAGGTCACCTCTTCGACTCTTCGTTCGCTGTTAATTGTTCTCCTGACTACTGACTATTATGACTAAGAGAAGCTGTATTTTGCCCTTTCAAAATCCAACGACACAATAGACTGTTGATAGTATATTTAACATCAGGTCAATACATTTTCATTGACTTTATCGCACACAGATTGTTGACTTAATTGAATCTTCCGTCGAACAGAACCATAATGGATTATCAATATATTGCGATAATAAATTTCAGTTTATTAAACTAAGGGGGTAGATAATTGTTTGTCATATTCAATTATTTAGCATTATGCGTATACTATACGTGTCAATCGCACTTCAACAGTCACTTACCATAAAAACACGCTTGTATCGTATCGATTTTAGGTTAAAATACTTTATGAGTAGATACTCCAATCAACAAAATGTGCGATCAAATGCAATTACGTTACAGGTTTTATATCGAAATTGTCGATGTGGTGGAAATATGTGTACATCAGATAATAAATAGCATGAAACTCTTCTTCAGGCAGAGATAGCTAAGCCATCTGTCAACGAAGGCGACGACAAAAATAAGCGAAGAGCTGTAAAATGTGTGCAAATCCAAATGAAGTAGTAGAATCAAAATAACGCAATAAATTGAGGCAGTTACAGCACTCGAAATACATGCACAAGTAGAAACTTTTGTAAGAAAATGTTAGTCGACTTTCATGTGCGCTAGAACCATAAAGAATCATGAAAGTCCAGTAACATTTTCTTACAAAATTTTCGACTTGTGCATGTATTTCGAGTGCTGTAACTTTCTCATTTCAGGGGGATCGGAAAAATCAGTGTTCACTCAATTTGAAAGTTGATGTGCTAATAATCCGACGACTGTCATGTCACTTACAGGAAAGTAACTTAAAGCAGCTAAATCTGCACTCTAACCATGAAGAATCATAATAATCTCTGATGTTGTCTCCTTTTCTGAAATTATTATCTCAACTATTTTATTTGTTTTATATCCAGAATCCATTTTTTATCTTTCTATGACAAAAACACCTACCTAATACAATTTATTGAAGGACGAATTCAGTTGCCGTCTATAATTTGGTTCTGTAAATTTAAATTGAGTTGAGATCTTGGATGAAACTGAACCGAACTAAAAAAAATTGTGGTCAGCCTAAATATTCGTCTAAAATTTCCAAAAACATCCACTGAAGAGCACGTGCACAATGAGAGGTGTGACGTTCCTTTTGTGAAAGTTTGATATCTTCCCAAAGTTCGAAGATTATGGTCAACTGGCCAAAATTAGTAGACTGTTACGACAGAAAAACGTTTTGAAGAAAAAATTGAGACTTCAGCATAAAATTTCGTTTTCCTTTAATTTTCACATTTTCTGTCAAATTTTTTGCTTCCGTTTTATTCAAAATGTTAAAGACCTCGAGGGCAATTTCCTATTTCGAGGGCAATATGATTTTAATAGACTCAAAAGACGCATGTATCTGAAAGATTCTATAAATTGAAGCTTCAGCGTAATATTTGTGAGTGATTCGTTACAGCTAAAATGAGAATGAAGGCTCAATTGTAAATGCAAAATCTAAGAATGTTAATATACCTAGCCGACCACAATATAAATATCGATCAATGCGCAATGAAGTTTTCAGTTCTCAAATGAATTTGATCAATTAATTTAACAGATCGACTTCCTTCACTGAAAGAATTTTTTAAACAAAAATGAATTTTCTTTTCCGATTTACTGTTGTGTTGGCATTCAGTATAGAATTCTCGTATCAGCAGATAAGAACCTGTTATTGGAGTCATTTTTTTCATTCTATTGATCCAGTGGGATGCCTTCCCACTTATCTATTAATTCAAGTGGATAGAGCACCTTGTCAGGGACAAGGTGTCAGGTTTAGATGCTGTATTATAGCATTACCAACAACATCAACACCACGACCAACGCCACCAACAGCAACACCTCGTCCAAAACAACCGACAGCAGCACCACGCCAATTGTGTTGATTTAGTTATTTAGTTGATCATAAGTACGTCTTCATTACAAATTGATTTAATATACTGATACAGATACTGATGTAATATAAAAACAAGAATTTAAAAAATCGATTATTACAGTGGCTTCAAATTTTGTTAATAAACTTTGTTCCAGCTGCAAATAGAATACAAGGACAAGGACATTACCAAGCCTTGAACTGTTCCACAATAATGTCTTTACAAAGAGTACATTTTTGTGCCTACACATTCATTAGTATTAGCCAACATTTTCCTTACGAGCGAAGCGAGTGTCATAATAAACAATTCAACAATATTTCTCAATAGACTCCATAAATAGTTATTTACGTATCTGTTGTGGACGGTACATTTTAGGCACTTTCGCTTGTCGCCCTCACTTCGTTCGGTTACAACGGTTACAACTCGCGAAATTGCCAAAAATGTACCGTCCAAAACCGATGCGTACACAACTTTTCATGCTGAGGGCCTAATTTACGATAAAAATTCCGTAATTTATGCCCGAGGCATGAAAATTACTTAGATAAAAATTTGAATTAAAAAACGATTTCCACTTTTCATCATTTTCGTATTGTGACACTCGATTTCAGTTTTCCATTACACAACTTGGGGTTAAATGTGTTTCGCCTTTTAATCCCGAAATTACAGAAAACTCTAAAAAATTACCGAATTCTGGTTTCGGTTCAATTCCGTAAAATGCCATTCCAACAAAATCACGTTAGTTCAATGGTATAAAAATCAAACAAATAGGAAAGGACAAAAAGTGATAGAAAATTAGTAACTTCTTGGTTTTCTCCCGCTGTATGAATGTATTTTATCGCACTAGTTGTGAATTGCCAATCCGAGTCGGAGGCGACGTTGACAAGGACATCGTGTGCTATAAAATACTACTTTTTTTCTCGATTTCGGGGCATACTGTATCATAAACTGGGTCTACTTTCCTTAATATATTTTTCAATCTGAGTCCTATAGGATTACGAACAATGTGATGAGCATGCATATCACTTATCGTCAGTCTTTCAAATTTTTAAGTGACTCATCTTGTATACGAATAAATTTGCATTAAATGTGATGCTTGATGAATGACGATCCAATTTTGTCGACCTGATTTATTTCCCACAAATGCAAATTTCCTTCTTTCGAATTTTGTTTACACAAATGTTTGACGAGTTTCTATAAAATCGCAACGTACTCACTCATTAATCACTATATTTACACCAGTTGCTATGAAAACACTTAATTTCTCAATAATTGTGTCGTTGGTACGTTCTTAACCATTCGTTTCTTTCAAAAAACTATTCAAAACGATTTGTTTCTACTAAATAGATCATTTGCATCTGCAATAGTTATGCAGATAATCAAGCAGATTTAAAGCCATGCTGTACACCATGTGTCAACCCATGCATCCTCAAATGTCCCTGCATCTTCCCTATATACAATGAAATAATACGACCGAGGAATCTAACGAATTACCCAACTGGAAAACCATGCGGACCATGTCCACAGTACATGTGCAAAGAGAACCATGATTTCAATTGCCCGACGCCATTGAGAAGATGTACGCCGGAATTAATACGGAATTTGATCGATTAATTGCCGATTTTTTAGTCGAATAAAATTCAGATTTACGTTGCTGCGTTCACTGTTCACAATCTCTAGTGCACGCACCTCATCTCAATTTTGTATTTGTTTTTGTTTTCAATCTGATGGTAAACTCTACATGCGTATCAATTACAGAACACAATTCTTGAAGATCTAATGTTTAAACGTATATCATCACCTTCCTCTCACACCTTCTGATAATTTAGCAATAAATCTCGTTCTCACACGCAAAGTGAATCCTCAAAGCGCACAATACCGCCACATTAAAATGCAAAATTCAAATTTTGTATGCATAATAGCGCTCGAATAAATTTGAATACGTTACCCAGGTAACACAGGTGTATACAACAACTCTGACGTATAAACCATGTTTCCGTGTTTTAGTTAAATTTGTGTTGAATCACTCTGTGCACGCATCGTACGCAATCGGGTTGAATATTTATTTACGTTCCGTTTACATATATTGTTTATCTTTTACGGCTGTTGCAACCAGTCGATCTGTTAGGAACGGATTTTGATATGTGCTCTCGGTTTATGGTTTTACGAAGTTTTTAATTGCTATTTTATAGTGACTCCGTCACCTACATACAAATTTTCATTAATAATTGTTGAACATCATCGTCGATCGATGAATGCTGCTGACTCATCACCATCAACACAAACCACCGATTTTAGCATGGACAACAACAATGATCTTAACATTGAAATCGGAAACAATGACATGATTGAAACACACCATAATTCACATAATGGAGTGGTTGATCTTCCACCAAAAGAAGTTGATTATTATTTCAAAAAGCAGTGCAGCAAACGTTGCATATCTGTTTGGAAGATAATTTGGGCCTTTCTCAGTTTTCTAATATCGGTCACTGATGTGACGGTTATTTTATACCTGTCCTACCTGCACTTCAATCACAGTGAAGATAATATGATGGCTTGGCTGATGCTTTTGCCGATTGTGCTGAATTTTATTGGGATTTTCACGTTCCTTTCCAAGTAAGTTGTTCTGAAAGTTAGATTCATGTCTTTTAGTGGGTACGTAACTAAATGAGTCTTCTAAACACATGATACACAACGTTTGTCTTTATCATCTGCTATCGATGGTCGGGACTAAAATAAGCGATGAGTGATGGTTAAGTTGGTCTTATAAAGCATTAAGTATTGTTAAACTTATGAAGTAAAAGATTTTTTTTGTCAATCTACTCAATCTACTCTGAGGTCAAAAGTAGCGATAGTCAAAATAATAGACTGGATATTTGCTGAATGGAGGTAGTATCCCAGTTTGAAAGTTCATTCGGAATAGGAACTTACAAAAACGGATGCATATTTGTCATCAGTCAATTCGTAGAGAACGTACAGGCTGCACTGTAATAGAAACCGTTTTTTCATAAATCAGGCTTCGTATTCTCATTGATTTGAAAACATTGAGACTGCATTTTACACCACTTGATTCAGAATATTTTGCAAGTGTTGAACGCCAAGACTTCATATAAAATGTGTGCTAGATTTATGTTGTCTAAATCTCCAACATTAAGTTGAGGTCGAGATACGTCAACCCTTGATCAGGCCGAATAGAAATATTTAAACAAAACAGAAATTCTTCCACAGCGAAGCTGAACGTAAAGAAATGGAATCGTTAGGATGCGGAACATGCAAACACTTGATGTTCTTTCCCGTTATTGGTCCATCTTTCAGGTGTGTAACGTCAATATTACATGAAACCGATCAAACGAATAAATTTTCGTCTCAATTTATAGTCAGCTCAGACTCTTCTCTTATGCTTTCGAGGAGAAAAATGCGGAAAAATATGAGCGGCTTGAATCGCTTCTGATAAAGATGAAGCAATACGAAGCTTTTTTCCGTGCAGCTCCGGAAGCTTTCATACAAATTACCTTTCGTATTGTTCATTGGTCCAATCACACGCACTGGAATTACGAAGGTAAACAGTTGATAAGAATGTGATCTCAAGTGGTCCGAAGTTATGGCCTCCGCTTACTTACGCCGTTTAGCTCCCCGTTTACTTAACAGTTTGTTTTTAGACAATGAAAACTCCGCCTCGTTGCTATGTTTGAACAAACTGTTGCGTTAAGTCCGCGGAGGCCTTTACAGTGGCTACTAATAGATTCCCACTGTGCAGCATGAATTGTAAGACGAATTTGGGTTTTATATTTGCATAGATTACTGGACATCCCTCTGTATCGCACTGTGCATGTTCGCCTTGGCTGAATCAAATATTTACGCATCAATCAGACCGGACTATTATCGACTATTTAATTACTGCACAGATCCCGATACATGGAAGACTGAGTCTATAAAATTCTCGTGGAAAGTTGCGCTGTTTTGGTTCAATTATCTGTCTATTGGTAATTGATCTGTACAAAAACCAAATTATTGCATTCGATCTCAATGTTTCCTCGCCTAATTTTACAGCTTCCAGATTGTTTGCCGATGCAATATTCCGAGCAACCGCCTGCTTTTACTTCAGCGATAGAAATTACGGTGAAGTGATCATCGTCACATTTATCTTTCAATTTGTGGGGCGAGCGATAACCCGTGCTATTTACCAGAACACATTGGTTCATTGTTCACGTCGCAATCACGATCGCTTCCATCGTAATGTTGAAATACGAAGAAGAGCTAAAGTTGCTGCAATTGAAACAGTTGATGGCGCTGAAAGTGCCTTAAAACCTGACAATGACAATGAGAACGAGGATGATCAACCTGTTCGACGTATTTACGTTCCGGTGCAAGAAGACTTGACTGGCGTTTACGGAGCTTTTACTTATTCGTGGAGATGTTTGTTTATGTCATTTGACTACCAAGACTGGGTCGATCCGATTGTGTACTTTGGATTTTACGTTGAGAACGTTTTAATCATCGGGTTTTCCTACATGGTCGTTCATTTGATCGAATACGATCTGTCCGATAAGATACCATACTACATTTATACGGTTACTGCTGGAGTGGGAATGTTTGTGGCTATTGTAATTAAATATGCCATGGTTCGTGCGCTGGACAAGAGGCTCACCAAGAAATTGTCCGGGCAATCAAAGTATTAAGGAAAGAACAAAATTGGCGGTGGAACTTAACAATAACAAAAAAGGATCTCTTTTTTTCACTTCGGCGATTTATTGACTTATGACTTCGCCACTTGCAATTCTTGTTGCACACTGGAAACTACTGACACTATTGGCACATATTGCATCTAACGATAACCGTGTTCCAATTTACAACAAAAATGTAAAACTAACGAAGTTGTGATCTGCATATCGTAAAAAATAGGAATTTTAAATTCAATTTATCTGAGATACTAATCAAGTCGTAGATACCACAAAATATACAAATATACGGCTAATAATTGCAAAATGTTTACTGATTTTTACTGCCGTAGATTAACGGGACGAAAATCCTATAAGACTTTACCTAACGTTGTTACTGGATCTCTTCAAATACTGAACTTTTATCTACAATTTAGGTAGAACACTTCAGGTCAGTTCAAACCATATTTCTCCTTCAAACGTTTCCATGTAAACAGTCTATGTAAAATGTAAAGGTAAGACTCGGAACAGGATATCCCTTAATCTGAAACTGATTTTCAGGTTGACCTGAAAATATTCGTATATGAACTGACCTGACCTGAATTTACCTGAAATCTGGAGATCGTTAAAATTCAGTTACCTGAAAAAATCGCAGATATTCCTGAAATGTGACCACATTTACCTGAATTTTTACGTAAGTAAATTCAGGTCAGGTAAAAATTTTCACTTTAGGTTCAGTTCTAATGAGATTCAGATAATGTTAGTTTAAGGTTAAGGTCGACTTAGTATCGGAAACGATGAGAAAGCGATAGCTCTCATTGATGTGTTCTTACCCTACCCTACCCTACCAAATTTATGTTGAAGCCAATGAAGTAGAAGAGTTCACATCAATTTAAACATCTTAGGATTATTTTCGTGAACTTTTTTTCTTTAAAATTCTTGAATTTACTGTAAATTTCTGCAGCTAACATTCTCTTTTTATTCATTTCTCTTATTTCACCTTATTCTCTCATTTCGCTATGCTTTCGTTATGGATAAATAAGAGCTGTACAAGAAGTAAGATTAGAAACAAAGATTTGTGGTTCAAGAATTAAGTTTCCTGAAAATTCCCTCCGGAAAATTCCGGAAACTATTTTTGAAAGTTTGTCTTTTTCTTTTTAATTCTGTGTCGGTAACTTTTTTTGTTAGAACACCATGACAAGTCAAGTATAACTACAGGCTGAACCCTACTGAAAGTGACTAAAATTGGAAGTTAGGTTCGGGAGTTGCTCAAACAATTTAGTCGGAGCTATGAAATATTTAAATCGAGTAATAATCACCGACTGAATTTGATGAATTCTATTTTGTTTTATGCAGCTGAGAAGTTCTGAGAAGTCAAGGGGTATGACTCCTGTGGCAACACCAATAATTAAAATTCTTGAAAATTACAAAAATTCTTGAAAATTACAAAAATCCTTAAATTCGAATTTCGAAAATATTTTAGAATTTCTTGAGAAAGTTCTTGAAAATACGCCTTGCAATCTATTGAAAATACTTACAGCAAAGGAAGTTATAGATGAGACAACAGCTTTTTTGCAAAAATTATCTCGGTATGTAACAAGACTTAATCCTTGTGACAACGAGATCATTTTTGCAAAAAAGGTCTTGGTCAGGCGAGTCGTCGGTGGTCGCCATGAACGCTGTTCTTTTGTGACACCATTTATGAAGGTTTCAATGAATAAGGTCACTTCTACTGTCTTTCTTTGATTTTCCCGAGAATATTCGAAATTCTCGTAAATCAGAGACCAAACATGGAAAAAATCAGGGATATCCAAAGATTAGAGTGGTGAGATTATTGATTTACCTTCGACAAACATTGCTTTCGTTTGCAGCCAACCCCAACGATGAGCTTCAATCGGCAGTCGACATCCTCGGGTCTGTTGTGTGAAATGAATTAAACGCCAAATTCCATCACTTTTTTGACATTTTTTCAACTTCTTTATTGGAATATCATTTTTTGTTTTGTTTTACTTCACATATAGTTCATTTATAACGTCTTAATTATTATAATAGAAAGGAAGATTTTCCTTCTTTTTTTTCAATTATCTTCCGACGATACTCCTAACAAACGATTTTGTAATAAATTAGGTTTTAAATTAAGAAGTTGATTGTAGATGAATGCTTGACTAATGGACGTGTTAAGTTCCGATATGGGTGCCGATGGTTCACTCAACAACGTTTTATCTTGCGACGCACTGACTTTGTAAGCTGAAGTTGATTGTGACGATTCGGTGACTTTGATTTTGTTTCGCGGGTAATTGGTAGAATAAGGTTCTGCAGGTCGTTTTGCAGTGTTAATGATGTACTTCTGCTGGTTTTGGGGCACTTTTTGCAGTTGCTCCGCATTGTGTTTCTTGTGAGTTTGGTGCAGTTCATGGTGCTGAGATTTAGGGTCTTTGCTTCGCTGGTGAAACTGACCATGCTGTATTGTCGTTTGGGCATGTGCTTGCGGTGGGTTGATGGCATTTGGATAAATTTGTTCGAATTTGGTATGTGATGAATACAGCAGTTGTAGATTGTTGAGTCCAGCTCCTGTTGTACACGTTGTCGAAGGCGTGCTGTATTTAGAAATCATTTCTCGTTTAACCAAATTCGACAATAATTGCTCATTATAATTAATGGGTTGTGGTGGTGGTGGTACGACAGACTGTTTTTTAGCCGTCACTTTAGCCATATTTTGCGTTGAACAATTTAAGAGAGTTGGCGGTGTTGATGGACTTTTGCCTTTCGTTGCTAGCAATGTTATTGGCGCCGCTATTGCGTTCAACGAAGAGTTCAGAATCAGCGGTGACTGGTTTTGTGTAGACTTACTATAGACTGGCCGTATTGACTTTATTGAACAAAGTGTGGACAAGTTCGGCATGCTGACATTGGGTCTTTCATTTCTAGACAAATGATCACTGTTTTGAATGCGTGTCAAGTGATAGTACGATTTTTCCGGCTTGACGACATCAGCATTCGAATTTTTCTTGATAAAATTTTCAATATTTTTCTTAATTTGTTGATCGAAACTCTTTTCCAGGTCACAGCTGGCCTGAGCTGTTTGCACGCTCTTCTTAACATTTTGTTCAATGAACTTGTTATAGGCACCCAAATAATCACCACAAGCAGTCGATGTTTCTGTAGCAGGTCGTTTTGGTGGAATGTAGGGTGGCGGAGGATTGGAGTGATGAGTAATTGTGTTTCCTTGAAGCAGGAATTAAAAATAAAAAATAAAATAAAAATAAAAAAAGTAAAAAATAAAAATAAATTCAAGTGATGTTTATCGGGGCAGTGGCAGTCATACAAGTCATTATGAACAGTTAAGACAGCTAACCTATTTGTTACTACACTTCGTTGAAATAAAATCTACTGTTGGCTTTACGCTTGGCCGTTTATCTTTACGCTTGTCTTTTGTAAATAGCTAGCCAGGACAAAATATATTGAAAATGGTAATGAGAAGCAATGATGAACCCGGCGCTAGTTCTCCGATTTTTCTGTGTGATATTGGTCGATTTTCACGAAAATTCATCTGCTATCGATAACGTCGACTAAGAATAAGCTGTGGACACTGTTTAATGTTCTCTAATATAGCGAAATAAATGATAAATATATGGAAGTTATAGATTTTAAACGAAACACTGGGAGAAATTTTACTTTAAATAAATGAAGTACTAGATTTAGTGATTTATTTTTGTTCCTCATTTTTAGTCGCTTAGACGGAGAATCTTTTTTTAGACATTCCCTGAACCCAATGTCGTAGAAGAGAGCAAAATTAATTCGATTTACGACTCACAATCTACTGTAGTGAAAGATTCGGTCGGTGGTACCGATAAATGAAGATATTCCTAATTTTAACGTATACGTCATTTTCAGTCGTCATTTTCGACTCTTTAAATGATAGAAATGTGCACCTAGTTAAGGTCAAGTGGTGACAGTGTGTTATTTGTGCCTGTCAGTAGACGTGGATGATGGATGGCCTGTTGCGGAGACTCATTTTCATACAGAGATTGCACATAATTAAGGTTTTAAAGAGAACGTGTGCAGATTTTGTGTATTGTTCGCTGTGTAAAAACGCGAGAGCTTTAGAGCGGAATACAAGAAAATCTTTTCCGATAATTATGTAAATTTGAGCGCAAGGAATTTTATTTTGAAACGGTGAGTCCAGAAGAAAAAACAAAGATTTTATTTTCGACACTTTCATTTAATAAAATGAATAAAATTTCGTCAAATCTCTCTATAAATTTAAGTCGGTTGTAGATATATTTAGGATACGCTGGTTAAACTATCGTTGACTAACCATTTAAAAAAAAACATTTTTCACACAACACCTCAAAAACGTTACGATTGTGCTGGTGCAAAATATTTTTTTTATCACAAGAAAAAATGTCTAGTCGCCTTAAAGAATAATTTGTACAATGCTGACACGTCAGTGGGTCCAGTGGGGTTGACTGGAGTTTCGATAAAATTTGAATGCACTTTTCATATTTTCGGATATTATTAATCAGCTCGGAGCCCTGAACGATTCTACAAACATTTTCGATTTTCAACCGCACCGTTCGGTCAACTAGGAGCCACGGCGCCATTACTACGGAGGGAGTGCTGGAGAACTGTGATCGATAGAAGTTACAATTAGAGGGATTCGTTTGAAAAACAGACGACAAAGAGAACTTATCGGAAGTGTGATCGATAGAAGTTACAATTCGAGAGATTCGTTTGAAAAACAGACGACCGAAATCGGACGTATTTTGCAGTGGAAGCCAGGAAAGGTATTACAAAAACTTCTTCAGTTAGAGCCGTGTACAGGGTAGAGTGGGGTGTCACTAGAAAGGTAATTGCATGTACTTCTGGGGCAAATAGGGTCTTATTGAGTTTAAAGTTCGTTCATACGCAGTTTAGTTTTCAACCAAAAAAAGACTGAAAACATACATTTTTATTGCAGAAATTTCTCGATGCACACGAAACGTACATGGTCGTGTGAGGTGTCATTAGAAAGGTAATTTTATGTTGTTTCAGGGAATGTATGGTCTTATGGGGGTTTGGAAACATCTACGGTGAAATGTGCAAGAGCTCAACTTTCATGCAATTACCAAACGAACATGTACGTTTCGTGCACCTCGAGAAATTTCTATTTGCCCCGGAAAAACATGCAATTACCTGAAGAAATTTTTGTAGGAAAAGTGCATGTTTTCGGTTTTTGATCACCTCCAACTCACTAGCCACACAAGGTTCGAAGAATTTTTTAAAAAAAGTGATTTTGGATTCTAGGGTCTAGGGCCTCTCTGGGCCTTGATAAAAAATTCCACTGAAAAATGCGTCCGTTTTCGATCAACTGTTTTTCAAAAGAATCCCTCTACTAATAGTATTGGGCCGAAAAAAACCTTCCCATGGATGTAAGGGAAGCTCGTGAATGACGCTTTTCGGAAGCTCATCTCCCTAATTACATTTGGTAATTAGTCATGCTGACAGGAGAGCATGTCTCAACCAATAACAATTTTTTTTTCAAAGTTGGACGAGTCTCCACTAGTTTCGCTCACACCCATGGGACTAAATTTTTGTACAATTACTATTAGATTACAATTACAACCCGAATCAGCTTTCCAGCATCCTTCCATAGCCTAAGGTGCCTTGACTCCTAGCGCACCGATTGGTGTGGTTGATTTTTTTTTTGAGAACTTTGTTCAAGGGTCCGAGTTGATTAATAATATCGAATAGTATCAGAAGTGTATTCAATTTTTATTAGAACTCCATTCAACCACAGTACGGGTTGTGATGAGTCACGAAAGTTTAAAAAGCGTAGCCCGTTTAATCATTCTATCATTGTATAATTCAGCTAAATAATAAGAAAAAAATATAAATTCAGTCTGTCTCGATCTTTCTACTAGATTTATAAAAGCAAAAAGTTTTAAATTCCTTACAACTAATATTCCAACACAAAACTACTCGGTTGTTTTACAATCAAACAAATTCAAGATGCGAGGAGAAAATGAAATCTCAACAGAAAAGAAAAATTGACAAAAAAAATGCTCCTTTGGTAACCGGAACAAACAATTTACTGTTACCATTGAATTTTATCGTCGATGACAGTTGCTTGATTAACAATTTCCGTTGATTTCTTCTATTTCACCTTAATCGAACTAATCAAATATGACGAAGAATGTTAGGACTTGACTTACTGACATGACTAACGCTATACATAAAACACACTCCGTATAAGTATAAATAAGAAATAATTTTGCTCTCCTTGACAACAATAGCCTCTGCACCGAAATAATGAACAGATGGTATACAGGACGAAATGACTTTCCTTCTCCCTCCTTCATAAACTCTATACCTTAAGTGAATACTTACTTTGTGTTATATCGCATGGTTTGACATCTTTGCTTGAGATCGTACTACTGAGCGCCGTCCTTGACTGTAAAATCAGTCCGTTTGGCATTGGCGTTGTTTGTTTGAGCAGACTGCTCGAACTGGAACAGCTAACGGTCGACGCTGGCGGTATTGAACTATTTCCGATTGCTAATTGAGAATGGGATTGACCTAGCGGTAATTTTTCCACTTTAACTTTGTCGCTGTTGATTTTCGATGCTTGTTCCACCGCAACTTTTTTCACCGATTCCGCCTCGTTACCTTGGTTCTGGGAATTGTTCTTTAAGCTGGGAATTTTTCCTTCGAACTTTTTCGACGAATCCAAATTGAACGGCAGTGCTGGTGGTTTTTTCGTTGCTTTGCTCCTGTCTGGTTTCGGATTGGAACCGTCTGTGGACTTCCTATTCGATTCATCTCTCTTTTTCGGTGCCGTTTCGTCTTTCTTTTTCGGTGTCGCGTCATCTTTCTTTTTTGGTGTTGACTCATCCTTCTTTCTCGGTGTTGCCTTTTTCCGTTTCGCCTTATCTTCACCGGCTGAAGCTCCATCATCAGACTTTCGCTTCGGTCGACCTCTGGGCCTCGGTCCATTAATCTTTTTCTCTCGGTCCATACGCTCTTTTTTCGTCGCAAACCAGTCATCATCGTCCTTTTTACCCTTGCGACCGCGCCCTCGCCGGATTATTTCCTCATCGGAATCTTCGTTGAAAATGTCATCATATTTCTCTTGGATGATGGCTTCTACGCCGTCTTTCAGGCATTCCACTGGCTCTTCTACTCCTTCGGCTTCATCCAACACCGATCCACTTAACACTGCTTTGATGTCGTCCGGTATGTTCGGATTGTTTTGGATTTCTTCCATGTCCAGATCGGGATTGCGCTCTTTGAATGATTTGGTCTTCAGCGATGGATTGCACTTCTTTTTCAACGACTGAATTACCGGTGCAGGAACATCAACATTACTGAAATGATCGGAGACGAAAATTGAGTTAGATTATGAATGTGCAAAGGCTGTACAGGATGCACGTACTTTTTATTCACTAAAATGTCTTGATCACTAGGTATTGGTGCGGCAGCAGCTTCTGTCACAGGGTCTTCAGGATGCGGCCCGATGTCGGTGCCATTTATCCAATCTTCATATTTGTCTGGCTGAAACCGCTTCACGAATGTATCCATCGAGATTTTAACCATGTCGGAACTGGAAATGGAATTTCATTCGTTAGCAATTGCATTGTCAACGAGGAATTTTCGTGTCTTACCTGCATGTACACTGTTCTGCTCGTTTGCCATATTCCACCCACCTTTCCATTGCAAAATTGGTAGATTCAGCGCAATTAAATCCGTGATTGAAACCAGCATGGTAACCGAAGGGAAACGTTATCATGATTTCTCCGGCCTCTTGAGTTATTTTACTGAATGGTATGTCGTGCTTCCGCAATATATCGGGGCTGATCAATGTCATTTTGTGTCGTAGATACGCGTTGCAGTTTTTGTAGCTGGCTGGGAAAACACTGTGAGCTAATTTCTCTAATTTACGACCGTGTTCGGGAGGTACTGAGTACCACGTTTTGGGAGCGCCTGGAAATTTGAAAGTTTTTTTTTGGTCTAAAGTCTTAAACGAAGAGAATTTCTCTTGTACTCACCGAAATGCAAGTAATTTATCGAATAAAGGTCCATGTCTTCGGTGTGCCACGCAAATGTTGTCTTCCACATACCTGACAAATGAAAGTGCTCGATTAGTGTATGCCTTTAAGAAGCCGTCAAAAGCCGAAATACTTACCAAAGTACAAATAGGCCGTGTTCACGCCATCAATCTGAATCCCATAATCGCTATTCACGTAATCCAAAATCGTATTCAAATGATTGATGTTCCATTCCTTGCAATCCGGATCTGTAATACTTCCGCTGACATCGGCACCATAAATGGGAGCGATGTACGTTATGTTGTCCCAATATTCCCGTTCCAGATGATCGTAATCCAAATGCTTTGGTGTTGCGTACCGTTCTGTGTTGGCCAATTCGGCGAATTGTTTGATGGTCAGCGACTTTTTCTGAATGTTGATCTGTTGATAGAGACCATTTTTGCCCGCCACGACTTGACAAATCGGCGCTGGAATTGTGATCGGAATGGTGTCGAGATCGTATCCTTTCTTCCGTGGCACCCATTCCTTTGGCGGTATTACCTGGAAAATTATTTTATTTCGTTAGGACATTAGAAATATGTTTCGGTTCAATGAGTTCTGTGACAAAACCGGAAACGGGACGGAAATACAAGTTAAAAGACTTCAAGAAGTTGCGAACCCCCGAGGGGGAAACTACGTGAGCAAATACTGGGAGAGGTGCTATTTGCTATTGGTATCAATGGATGCCAATAGATACGAATGACATCAATAGATACTATTGGTCCATTGGTAACTGTTCCGAGAAAGAACTACACGAGTGAGGCGGATTTGCTATTGATGACAATAGCTACCAATGAACGCCAAAAGCTTATAATAGAGGCCAATAGCCGCAAATAGTCATCAATAAGTAAGTGAGACAAGATTGCCTATCGGAGCCCCCTCAATTGATTAGATTTAATTGTTTTCAATTGATTAAAATGTGCTGAGAGGAAGAAGGCCTTCGAGCCTTCAAAATATGCTGCACTCATGTTTTGATCAATAATTACGCTAAATTCAAGAGTAACTGCGGGATGTCATTCTCGAAAATGCCTTTTTACCGTGGTAAATTAATTGACATGTGCAGTGTTTTGCTACAGCTGAATTTACCAGCTGGTCCGCAGACACTAAGCATGTGTAGTAGTAAACAATCAAAACACAATGTAAACATAAACAATGTCTTCAGCGCACTTCAAGCAGAAGTGGTTGTAGTCGACAGCTGTCAAAATGAGTACTATTTGGTATGAAATGGTTTTTTATGGTGCTTTACAGTTATATGACACGACACACTGTCAAGTTTCAGTACCCTATTGAGAGTACCACTCATGCTTGAAGAGCATTGCTACACTGATTACGTGTTTTGTTTACTCATAAATATCGTTAACGTCGAATTGTACGCACCTCATGTTTTGATTGTTTACTATACGAAGAATATGTGTTTATAGACACGCTAGTCAACAATACACACTGCACATATGTATATCAAACATTAAAAGAATGTACGAGATTTCTGTGCGTTCATTTAGTTCAGAATAAAAAAGGGAAAATTAATCGACAGTCATCGGGTTCGTATATTTCTCAGAGACTATTTTTGGTAAAATTTTTTCAGTATTTTCTTGAAATTTCTCATTTTTTTCATATTTTTCTAAATTTTTCCTAAAAACATTTTTTTGGGAAATTCGGAAAAATACAGGAAAATTCTGGAAAATGTTATCCCAAAAATAGTCCCTGATATTTTCTCACAGAATTTCTTCATTTAAAACATTATGTATCGAGGCATGACCGTCACTTTCACTTGTAATGTATTAATCAATGCTGTAGAAACTTACTTTTGCTAAGCCAGCTTTATGTGCTCCCTGTGATTCCATATACTCCACGAACTTCTTAAAATCCTTGAATTCGTCCCACGTGGGGCGGAAAACCATAATCTTTGGCTTTGTCATTGTTTGTGTGTGTTGTGAAGTTCTATAATAAATTTGACGCTTCACCTGAAAACGAAAAGCAACAATTTAGAATTTAAAAAAAAATCAATAAAACAGACGAAATCGACACTTTTGTGATTGAAGATTTCTTGAATTTTTGTGAAATAACTAGAGTGCAAGTCACATTTTCTACAGTCGATGCTAAATAGCCTCAATACAAACAACACACACTCTACGGATAATAGCGGCGTGCCTCTTATTTTTGATAATGAACAAGTCGTCCATACATCATTTTGTCAAAAAAAACTTCAAATTTAGCCGATATAATTTTGGGTCATTTTGACTCTGCCGCTATTATCCGTAGAGTGTGTGTTGTTCATATTGAGGCTATTTAGTCGATACCAGTGAATTCTAGATAGGAATTCGCTTCAGCTGATTTTCATCGGAATAACTCATATACAAAACTGTACATGCATCTTTATATGCTTGTACCACTACCTGTACAAAGGTTTGCACTTTCGTTTTTAATGAGTTTTTTACTTCGAAAATTGCTGAAGGAAATTCATGTCTAAATTTCACTGACGTTGACTGTAATTGGCTTCAATTTGATAAAAATTGCGATCTATTATGTTGAACACATAAATTGTTACCAGGTTAGCCTTTAATCGCTACTATAAAATGATGGATCAATGGTGTAAATCAAGTTGACACGCGATATTGAATGTAAACAAATGGAATCGTGTGTGTGAAATTGGTTGATACGAGCCGATAGGGACGACAATAATCACACTTTCCGTCTAATGGTAATCAATGCCATTGAAATGTGAGGTATTTTGCGCAAAAACAGGAGTTAGGATTTCTCAGCCGTGAAGTCGTTATCTCGTGTTTTGAGTAATCTGATCTCGAAACTGTTGCATTTTGTATAAGAACGATAATTTATTAAGCTTTGAAAACTGCAAAAAAGAAGGGCAATGGACACTGTTCGACCTATCCGCAAATTAAAATCAGCGAAATGATTCTATAGAGCAAGTCACAATCTACAGGGAATTAATGATTTCGGTGTGTCGATCTAGCAACAGCCGGTTTTGTATCATCTATCTGGTGAACATTGCAACGATTGTTTACTTTATGTTTATCTTGTTGTTCTCTTTATTCGCCTGTTTGTGTGACGGGTAACAAACGATATGCAGATCGTACTAACAATGATATAGACACCAGCTGATAAAAACCAACTGTTGCCAGATCGACACACACCGAAATGCAGAAAACATACAATCCGTGGACAATGTTGACCGAAAGTATTTTGCAAAACGAATTTCTTACGAGACTACTCTCATTTATGGAACTAAATTCACCCACTCAACGTACTCTTTGCATTGTTTCCTATTACTCGCGCTTGTTAAGTGATTTAGAGCTGAGTTTATTGCACTTAGCTCGAAATGAAACCCCAAGCTGCCACTTTCTATCAACAAACATATTTACAAGTAATAAAACTAAAGTTGCGGACTGAACTGCTGAACCATATGAATTGGTGGGTGTTATTCAAAAAAGAAATTGTTTTCATTTTCCATCTAAATTGTTTTATGACGTTCTTTTATTACTTGGGGATTATGTTCATGTAATCATTTACAATAAGAACAGGTACAAACCAACATGACCTTTCAAACCGACAGGTGATCATGGGTTAAGAATAGCACAACAATTTGCAAGTGGTTGACTGGTCATACGAAATCGTTTTCAAAAATGAATTTGTGATCTGTCATTCATGCCTCCTTCCCTACAAAATTTGAAGGTAGACGAAAGATGAAAAAAAAATCGGACAATTTTACACCTTTATTAATCACTCCTTAATCAACACGCTAACGCGTTGGTCAAAATGCAATTCATTTTACTCCCGCAGCGTCATGGAATAAGTATTATATACTACGTCTGTCAAGTTCTTCAACAAACGCACAGCACATGGTAATGATTGGATATCGCGTAATGTTATATCACTTGTAACATATAATATACTACCATGGATGCACACCATAAACGAGAAGAAGGCAAAATCGAAACAAAAATTTGATTATAGGAAAACGGGGTGAGCCAGTGTCACAGATGATTCCTTATTAAATGGACAAATTTTCCTCAATGAACTAATGGTGCGGAAAATATTCTGGGAAAAATTTTCGAGTGACAGATAAAATCTCTAGGTGATAAGAGGTCAAATTTTGTTGTCGGTCTCTGTTTTTCTTTTATCAATGTTGGCTGGACTATATTGAGTTTTAGGTTAATTTGATTCTTTAGGTCACATCAAGATTTATCGATGTTGAAAAAAACACTTCGACCAATTGGGTGACAGAAATTAAGAGGCACCGGTACTTTGCCGAAAAGAATACATTAGGGCGATTTTTAAATACTGGATTTTAGTTTAGTTTTGTTGATATCTTTCCACCAGAATCCTTTTTTCAAGATGTACGACCGCAATTCCGACCACGAATGTGTTAGCTTTCAACAGAAAATAGATTTGGTTGTAGCAGTTTGACCAGCTATGAGAACAATGAGCAGTTTCTGAAAATTTCGTTAAACTGTTCAAGTTTCTCAGAGCTGGTCAAACAACTACAACCAAAACTAATTTTGATTTAAAGCTAACACATTCGTGGTCGGAATTGCGGTGGTACCTTTTTCAAAAAGGATTCTGATAAAAAGATATCATCAAAAATGAAATACGAGGCACACAAATGTAGGCTACAAATTTAGCTAAGTACCGGTGCCTCGTAAGCTCTTGAATTTTAATTTTTTTAACAAAAGCCTTAGAGACAAACCGTAAGACCAACCTTTCTTTTAAAATAAAGTTTAAAATCAATCAAAAATGAATCTTGTCGAATTTACCGCAGAGCAAATTACAAAGCTGCAAACTGTTCGAATGGATGCTTAAACCGGCAGAATGATGTAATATTGACGTAGTACAATTTTTATACCGATTGCTACTATTATCTTCTTTAAAAAATTACCTCTAATTTTTCTGAGTTTCACTGAGGCATCCAAAATAGTTTAATTGTTAGAAACAAAGCTGTCACTATCATCAAACAGCGTCAATCAATAAAAAATTTAAAAGAACATCTCGTGTCGGTCCCCGGTTGTTTTTTTTGTTTTGTTTTAGACAATACGTACCGATTGAGCAGATTTTAATTTGCAATTTCAATGGATTCATAAGTCAAACCACTCGCAACTTTTCCACATTACGAACTACAGCATTTTCCATCTGCAATATGAATCTATTTGATAAATGCAAATGGTCAACTATCTAATTCGATTGCGGTTTGTAATACGTCCTCGACATAATACGTCCTTGACTATACCAAACTAAAACAAAACGTTTCAAGTGGTGGCTTTTAAATTATCGATTTTTTTATGTCTAGCAAAAAAATGTTTCTTCACGTCAATTATTTCACTTTTCTAAGATGATCAGTCAAATAATTAAAGTGGTGAAATTCTGCATGTCCTTTTTCTCTGTAAAACACTGACATATATAAGCACCACAAGGTGTAAACAATAAAGAAATGGCAACTCTGCGATGAAAACTGCTATAAGGCATACGTGACTAACGACATATAGTGGATTTAACCAACTATCAGCAGTACCATTGCCACTTTTCCGAGTCAATTCGGTAAAATGGACAAAACGGAACCAATTACAATTAATGGAACTATGGATTTCTTCCGAACACTGGCTTATTTAGCAATAATTTCATGATGAAAACACAAAATGGAGGTAATGTAACTCTTACCTTTAGGCAGAGAAGAACAATATAATTACTTTCTCATAAACGATAATATTGACCGTATACTTTGCACGCTTTTAACAGTAATGTCACAAATATTGATCACTTGGTACAATTCACTTCATCTTTAGACACATTTCCGCAATATTTATCACTATTCCGGCACAAAAAACCAAATAAATACGAACATCATTTTTCTGCAAAGAAAAATTGAATAAAAATTTCGTCCGACTGTAATACACACTCTGCGCGCTGTGCTAACGATGACATTTATCTTGTTTTGTACCGGTTCAGTGTGTGGTGTGTGTACTAAAAATTGAATGAGTGTGTTCAAATTCAAAAATCGAACTGCAGCGATTTTTGTTTGTTTATTTTTGCTTTCTGCTTATGAATGAGAAGTTTACCTGTTATTTAGCAACAGAACGGTAAGCAGTAGCCAATCAGAGCCGATCATATATAGTGACAGGTGTATATTGTATATATAATAAGGACCTTTACTTCTTATATGGATTTAGTTAGAGATGGTGAGAGAATAAGAGAAAGAAAATATAAGAAAGTAGTTAGTTTTAAGGTTGTATTCGTAAGTAATTACCCATACAAGGTATTGTACTGTGAATCATAAACTGTTTCATAAACGGGATTCCCACATTTTGTGTTAAAATAACTGAAAAGATAACAAATTCAATGTGCAGAACTCTTTCGTTTACATTATTAGGTAAAATTGGGCAAAACGTTTCAATGTATGAGGAATGGAAAGTTTTCAAAGACCCATAGAACAGTGACACATTTTTGGCCGAGACATTAAATGTAGAAGACGAACATGATTTCAATTATTGTAAATTTGCATAAAAATGCAGGCCAGGTATGGTCTGTCCAACATTAGTATGGAGCGGAGGACATAGCGATTTCATATAAACAAACTCAACTTTTCAATGAAAATCATTGAAAGGTAAGTTTTTCATATGAAATCGCTATTTCCTCCGCTCTATACAAATTTTGACATGATTTTGAATGATTTTTAAAGTATACTTTCAATGCAAAAATGAACCGTCACCGTTTTATACACGGCAGAGTAAGACCAGGCAGTAGTAGTTCATTTTTCGAATGTCAACTCTGCCATGGTTCAACTCTGCTTGATGGTAAAAAAAGAAGATTTCCAGGAATGTCACGGCCAGAAATATGTTCCTAAGATTCCTAAGTTCTATGGTTTTAATTAGAGTCCCTAATTTTGAAACATATATGCAAATGACAGTGTATGAATCTTACATTCCATGATGACACATTCGGAGTGTATGTATGTATTTATCTATAATGTTTATCGAGAGATAATTTCTGTCGAACTGGCCACTCGTCAAAATGAACAAATTTAATATGTTTGTAAACAGAGCGTGACTATCTTATTTTTCATTCATGAAATTTTAGACATGTGACCCTGAGACCAGTTAAATTTAACTAGTCCTCGCTCTCTCTAAACACTATACCACTCTCTTATCTACCGAATAGATGTATAATATCCGTTAAGAGGTTTTATCTTACTAGGGAGGTAATGTGGCCTTTCCCTCCCTAGGGAAAACTCCTTACCGTCCTCATAAGACAAAACTCAATACAATACACGAGAAATAATGTGATATCTGGTATAGCGATGAGTATCTACCTCGGGCTGAAGCCCTCTGTCACTTTTACTCTGGATACGAGATATCACATTACCTCCCTGGTATTATACTATAATAGTAACATACTGTCATTCAAAAACGTGAGATGAAGTTAACTTTACTTCACATAGCCAAAACTTTACCTCAGGTTTTTGAATAAAATAACTTATTTGGCAATGGGGCAAATGATGTATGTTTACCGACTGTGTGAAATTTGCCGATCGAGGCGTAGCCGAGGTCGGTAAACACACAAGAAGTACCATTTCCATCATTTGCTCCATTGGTAAGTAATGTAGTATTGCTCGTAAACTCCCAGTGGGAGTGAAAATTGCTGCAAATATGTAATGGTCATTTTGTCAGGATGGCAAATGATCTAACTTTACCGAAACGTAAGTAACTTCTTGCCATAATAAGTTTTTGTATATAAAGAGAAGTACAATTTCGGTCTAGACCACATCCGTAATATTTTCGTTTTTGTTGGACATACCTCCACCGCATAAACATATACCAACCGCATAAAAATTAGTGCTGTGAATTTCCATATGAATTCGAGTCGAGGTTTTAGTAATAGAGTTTTCTTGTGCTACAGTTACTAATGGCGAGAAAACATCTAAAATTAATCCAATTCAGTTTTGGATTGACAAATTAATATTGACGAGCACACGTGCATTGAAACTGTAAAGAAAAATTCAATCTTACTCTTACAGTTAAAACTACACTTCTCCTCAGACATAAAAAACATTGTGTCGCTTGTCATCTGTTTGAATTTTTGTTCGTTTTTTTTGTTTTTTAATTCTATTAATTGGCAAAAACTTAAAAGTTGAACTTCATTTGCCAACCATTTCATTTTCAAACCAAAGCACAATAATTCCCAGAGTATAAAAAAGATTGTTCCATAATGCGCAACAACCTGACTCTACGAAACTACATCTGCGACGACTTTTCCAATTCGTATTATTGGACACGTTTTGCGCAAATGCACAACGGATTAGAAAGAGTTTCTTAAATTTTGGCGTACGTTTGTAGCGAATCGTGGATGGGTAAGAAATGAGTCATGTTCATGCATTTACTTATGATAGCCCGGTTGCAACACGCCTTTCCAGCGTTTTGATCTCTGATGTGCCTCTTGTTCAGCATTTAGTTACTGGCCAGCTGATTAGCATTCTCCCTCAATCCATCATAGCTCGAAATGACCGTACATTGAACACCATTCCTTGTACTTTCGTTTAACAAGGCACAAATTACATTGCTAAAACGAGAGCCAGTTCTAAAACATTGAGACACTCGTGCTTAAAGTCTATTTTCTAGCAAGGCGAGAAACCTTAGCTCTACGTGTTTCTTATGCAATTGATTAATTCTAGTCGAATGAGTATGTAGGCAAAACGGTAACATTTTCCCTCCGTGAAGCAGACCAATTCTTAACGAATTATACTCGTCGTGCAGAAGGATAACAACTTCAATAAGATTTTGAACCCTCGAGTAAATGGCAGATTCCTAAAATATCAACACTAATTTCCACATTTTTAAGTACTTCTTTAAGAGACCAGAAACATATGCCATAAAAGAAACAAAACAATCCGGGACGTGTTTACACTGGTAGACATGGTCGTTCGTTCTATGTTTTTTTATAGTTTCTCTACTGCTGAGTATAACTTCGGAGTACATCTACCCAGAAATAGTGTTAAATTGTTGTGTCAATCATACCGTATACTCGCCGGTCTTGTTTCATGGTGGCTGAAAATTTACCCAGCGTTTCTAGTGAAAAAGTAAGACTTTGGGTAAGTTGTGTAGCATCATTAAAATTTTAGTTTTAATTGGCTACAACCATAGTTCTTTAGCTTCACCATCGATGAAAAATCCTAGCGAAACAAGGGTCAATTTTAATCGTATCAACTTACGTCCAAAGATTGTTACCTTCGTGCTGTTAAGCGTCTGGGTAATTTTATGTAGCAAAATGTCAAAATGTATGGTTAAACAAATGAAGTAGAAGATTTTAATCAAGCAGTAAGCGATACTTTGAACAAAAGAAGTAATAGATTCAAAGATATGTTTGTAGTCAGCGGGCGATTAAATCGATTAACCCTTACATATTAGAGACCATGGAGATATGTGAAAAATACGAAAATGGTTTTTTGTAAAATTCCCTCCACCTCACCACTGTTACGTGCAGGCAAAATCGAGATTTTATTAAAATTTTCGGTACGTGTATGATCAAATGTGGCACAATGCCAACAGATCTCACGAAAATGTTCAATGATTATTTTAATTAGTACGAGTTGGACATTCACGCAGTTTAATATTCGGGAATCGCTTTTCGATCGTTTTTTCTGTGCGAAAACTTCTAAGTAAAAACTTTCTAAATTAGTAAAAATTTCAAAGTCCAGTTGTGCGTTCGTAGGCTACCCAAATTTTAGTGAATTTAAATCAAGTGTAACAATGGAATCTTCCCCAAGGTAATCGCCGCAAATCTTTTCTAATCCCGACAAGTCCTTGTGAAAAACCCATAAAAATATTGTGAATTTCGGAAAAATCAAAAAAAAAAGAAAGAAAAAAACGAAAACGAAAACCGAATGAACTTAAAATTTTGTCTGTCTCCGGTTATATTGCTGCTTCATGGTGAATTAGACAATTTTCGGCACTTCTAAAATTAGCCGACGATATTTATAGATTCAATTGGAATATATGAGTTTTGAATGTTTTGTTTTAGTTTTATTACACATCGGCAGTGTTAACAAATTCAATGTTTATATCGGTGATGAATTTGATTGTTGAAATTATTTGTCAATACCCTGCCCAGTATAATATACACAATGAAATGGTCAACATTTATTAACACAACTGCGTTGCATTTCTATACAGCAAAAATCAACAGCGAAAATCTACAGAGAATTTGAATTGCTATTTGTGTAGCGGAGAGTGACTCGTTTTCAGGAAAGGACGACAAAAATATAGAAATGAATCAAATATTATTGCGCACACGACACGGATCTATATTATACACCCACTTATACCATATGTGCTGTGTGCGGGTGTTAGTTGTAAAATGTTTTAAATGATCACAACATCGAAATCTGATTTTCCAGCAAACATTTTCACAATTTTGTAATAAAATTGTCATCTTTCGGGTGGTACAGTGACCTGCTATATAATTTCAACCTTGTCTGCTAACAGTTTCCTACGCAATAGTCCGTACTCCCACTGATTTACCGAATATGCATGTAGAATACCACTTGACATAGTCATTTACGATGAATTGTTTTCGTTTTTCGTCCACAAGGTGTAAAACACTGCGTTACAGGGAAAATTTATTGTTTTCGATGGTATCATCAGTTATTTCTGTGAATTCATTCCCCAGAGAGTATCGAATCGAAAGAGGTATCAATCTAGTCATGTATGTACGATGTGGACTTGCTACTTTCGTATACCTAAATTACACTTCGATTCAACCTAACTTTCAACCATTAATTCATAACATCCAATCGTACACTTCAAGTGCGTGAAATATATACTTTTCATGTGTGGCCACATAATCTCCAGATGATGAAAATTGAAATGATTTACATTGAAAATCTTCATGCACTTGACGTCACAATTGTTTGCTGACACCTTTATCGCATGTGTAGTCGGTTCGGTTCATTACAATTTGATGAGTTGATGGTTAAATTAATTGTTACTAATGATGCAAGTTATTAAAAGATGGTCTGGTCATTGTACGGTTTTGTTATTTTTGAATTCGTCCGATCGTAATATAATATTAAGTTACACGAACCAAACGATTATTTCAATTTTATTCTTGGTGGTGTGATTCATGTCTGTATGAACATTGCCCGTACAGATTTTTCGTCGACAAACAATTCGTTGTGATCGATCTAGATGGTTGTGCTGAGGGGTTGAAGATTTTCTTGATATCTAAGGCGGGACGACTAACATTCTTAAATAATGACATTTACCATCACTAACAGCTCAGCATCTATACAGTGCCTTGGTCCTAATGAATTTAATGTCCTCGCATTCTCTATATCAATATCCCACGGCCATGACCCAAATACTCTCTACGTAAATGAGACCCTGAATAGTAATTCTACGAACATAACAATTCACAAATAGAAGTGCCATGGCTGAATCATTGTTTATTTTACACCTATGACCTATCCCACCATTTATCACCGAATTCCGTACACTTTTTCATACGAGGTGTGTAATGTAATTTACTTGTAAGTCGCATCGACATTAGCGTTAACGATCATTTTCAGACGGCTTCAGATAGTAAATTACACTAAATCCAAACCGTTACGGATTGGTGTGAGTGTGAGACACGTGCCGAGAACAAGACTCATAATCACTGTTCAAAATACACATGCCCAAGGACATAACCGATAGTATCAGGCGTTACCTGATGTTGATGGGTGATAGCTCTATTAACTCGTGTGGACTATGACGAATAAAATAATTTGGTGGTAGTAGGAGCAAAGGAGGGAAATCAAAAAGTTCGTGTTCCTCAGTCCTAAGGATTTTTTTTTAAGTTTAAGAGAGTTAGGACCTGCGTCAAAGTGCTTTACTACCGTGTCGCCATGATTACGATTTCACATTTTGTACGAATACATTTTGTACGATTTAGTAACAAGTGGCGTGATCATTTCAGCAATGAACTAACCAGTGACCCCAAATAGTTATTTGTTAACCTAGGGAAGAAAAGTTGGAAATTTCATTTCGAGGGTATTGTTTGTGTAGTTTAAGCGATTTACATGGAAAATTTTAAGCGAATGAATAAAACAGCTGCGTAGGAACCGCACACACCGTTTTTAAATTAAACAGTGTCCTCTAGCAAATTTCGTTATGTTAGGAGTGTATGGCAGAAGACACTGTCAGATATTAGGCCTCCGATCATATCGATTTAACTGATCAATTAATAAGACAGAGAAAACTGATCGTATTGAACTGCGACAGTCTCTGAATTTTAGAAATTTTTATTGCAGAAAAACATTTTAAGTTGAATGCGGAAAAGCGATGAACTCGACGAGAGAATGTGCTCATAAATAATTAGTCACAGTACTATCCTGATGTTTTGCATGAACAATATTTATGTTGTGAAAGACATGCTGCTGATATCTAAGGTATTCGGTATTCACTCAACACACCTTCAGTTAACTTAAAAGAAGAAATTTGTACAATTGTGTAGACTTTTTCATTAATTATCCCAACCGTTTGCAATGTTATGACGAGCAAAAATTTCTCTCAAATTCGATCTGTTTCAAGTATATAAGTGTGTAACACACATCTAAATGCACGCATCGCACGGAATATTGAAAATGATTTTTTTTCTCACTATTATTGTAACACATTTCGTTTTTAAAAATAGCCCAAAACGTAACTGACCTCATTCATACTACATAAATTGTAGCAAAGATCGTGAAAATGAAATAAATTCTAAATTTTTTTAATAGAAAAATATAAGGTCAATGCGCAAGTCGGATTCGAAAAGATATTTTGTGCAAGAAAACGCTGCGAATTTGAACCATTTTGCAATTTTAAGTATGGCTTTGCCAGTCATTAATGTAATTCAGACAAAACATAAAGAACATTTTATCGCTGAGACAGAGCTCTAACACTCCCAATAATTGGGTTCAGCTGTATTTAGATTATCACGGCCCTACGTTAGTGAAGGGCCGTGACGCAAGTCCGTTCACACTGAAAAATTTGTCAAAAATTTTTTCCGGAGGACTGAGGAACATATATACACGAACTTTTTGACTTTTACCCCTTCACCCCTACTACTCCCCACTTATTTCATTCGTAATCTCGGAGTCCATACGAGTTCAACGAGCTATCACACGCCTCATAATGTTTTGATTTGGCCGAGATATTAATTTTCAAAACTTGGACTTTTGTATGAAAAAATGTTTTTAAATGCGTTTTGAAATTGATGAATTTTACACACCCCCCCCCCCTGAACCAAAATAAAGTTTTACCGAAAATGCACCCAAAAATTGATTGCTGTTCTGAATATAGCGACCCTAGGGGAGTTCAAAACGACTAAGAAAAAAATGTATGGGGTGGGGAAGCATCTGGTCCAGCTTAACGGACCATCGTTTTGAACTCCCCTAGGGTCCCTCTATTAAGAACAGCAATCAATTTTTGGTTGCATTTTCGGTAAAACTTTATTTTGGTTCAGGGAGGTTTGTCTACCAACATTTGTCCCTTTGTCACTTTGTTACTTTGTTACAACGAAACTTTTTAATTTACCGGTGGATTTGGCTGAAATTTTCAGGGTATGTTAAGGACGTAATTTGAAGGAATTTTCTTAAAAGCTTATAATTTCGGAGCTATGAGCGTTTTGAGCCATTGAGCTATGGGACCTATAACTCGGAAAATACTGCAGATAGAAACTTCATTTAAAAGACAAATTTATAGAGTTTCACGTTCCAAAGATTATCTGTTGCAGAAAATTTCTATTGCTATACAAAGAGGCAATGCGGCATGTATTCTTGGAACCTTAGGAAGTAATAGAGCGGATGATTTTTATTTATTGTAATATTTGTTGATTGAAAAGATCGTTTTTTTTATTGACTGCCCCGTATGCGAGCAGTCTTTTTTTTCGCTTTGAATAAATAAATAAGTTTCACATTATATTCGACACGTGTTTCATGGTTTACCTAAAAAGACATCTATTTGGAAGCTATGAGCGTTTTAAGTGCGAGCTATGTCAGCCATAACTCGGAAAATACAGCAGATGGAAACTTCGTGTAAAAGACAAAGTTATAGAGTTTCACATTCTAGTCGACACGTGTTTCATGGTTGTCCTAAAACGTCGCTTTTTTGGGAGCTATGAGCGTTTTAAGTGCCTCAAATTTTCGATTTTGGTCAAATTTTCGATATTCGTAAATTTTTCGATTTTAGACTTTTCAATTTTCATCAAATTTTTGAATTCCGTAAAATTTTCGATTTTCGTCAAATGAAAGCTGGAAGGTTGAGATCAAAGGGAAAGTTATACAGTTTTGTGAGAAGAATATTTTCGTTCAAACTGCACAATATGATTGTCTATTATCTTCGACCCAATTCTAAAAAATCACAACTTACAAAAGAGCTGATATCGCCCAAAACCACTTGCAGTGGAGGTGTGACACAAGTCCTGTTATCCACTTACAAAAGAACTGATATCGGTGTAGGTGACGCTTACAGATTCGACACGCAAAAAGATATGCGTCACAAATGGCAGCTGACGAGGAAAGTACGCGAAAGTACGGCCGAATCATCTGCCACTTTTTGACGCAAACTTTTTTATTTAATTTTCTTCCTAAAATTTTTCTGGTAAGATTTTTGTTGATAAAACTTTCGCATACTTTCCTCATCAGCTGCCATTTGTGACGCATATCTTTTTGCGTGTCGAATCTGTAAGCGTCACCTACACCGATATCTTTTGTAAGTGGATAACAGGACTTGCGTCACACCTCCACTGCAAGTGGTTTTGGGCGATAAACTATTGCGGCAAGAAACGCCAATACTTTTGAGACCACTAGTCAGGAAAGTACATACAGACATTGGGTGTAAATGTGTCAGTGTAGAGGAATATCGTCATCATAATCAAATCAAATTAATTGGCTGAGTGGAGTTCTTTTTTATAGTTTTCACTTTCGAAAACAGCACAGTTTGCAAACCATTACGGTTTGTAGATCCAGCATTTGGCTCGTTACCAATGCAATTAATTTGAACTTAACGAAACTATGATGACAGGAAGAC
The DNA here is from genome assembly GCF_014529535.1 of Bradysia coprophila. Lineage (NCBI taxonomy): Eukaryota > Metazoa > Arthropoda > Insecta > Diptera > Sciaridae > Bradysia > Bradysia coprophila. The sequence goes on from NW_023503375.1 coordinate 1,906,015, forward strand.
TTAGAATAAAATGTCTCGATATTTTACATTGTTGAATCAAAGTCTATTTTGAATCTCTAGAACAAACAGAAATTGTAAGGAGATCACAGACAGTGGAAGTAAAATCTAGAGAACTATACAAAACAATCGATCTTTTTAGGTGTGGCACCTTACCAATGCCGCCTCCAATGCCTTCAGCACTGCCAACACGTCGATTGCAAACTCAGATGCAAGAAGCACCAGCTTGCGTTCAAAATGCAATGATGACCAAGGACAAGAAACCATTTACTTACACACCAGGTGGTATTGATTTATCGCAAATTAAGTCGCCGCGAATGGCACGAAGAATCGAAAGAAATGCGAACTGTGAAGGTGTAACGAATGTACCGAAAGTCTCACCTCTCGCTCAAGTAAAATAAAATGTCCAGCAGGCAGTTCACTGATACACTTAAATGACGCTTATATTTTGCAGCCAAATAAAACAAATTTACCATCGGTTGTACCGTCTGGCATGCCAGTTCAAGTGTTTCCTACCGGTCCGCCAGCTCCTCCTCCTCCACCACCCAAACAACTTCAAAATGATGTTAACAGAAACACGAACGGCACACAGCGAACAGAGAAAACGCCAATAAAGAACTTTGAACCACCGCCGATCGGATTTCGACCGGAAATTAAAATACCGCCGAACCCAATGGCTAGCTTAAAGCCGGCACCAAAGCCACAAATTAAAAATGATTTTTGGGTTGAAGAGTACAAAAAGGAGCGGTCTAAGAGTCCGCTCGTTCAAAAAGAAGATCAAAGTAAGTACCGCACCGCAATGACGAATGCTTTTTCGCTCAAACCGAACGCTCGCTTTACCACAACTCCAATCGACCCATTTTACAGATAACATCACATCGAACGACTCATCTAACACAGAACAATCACTAACACCGAAAATCGAAAGTCCAACGATTAATTCTGTACAATCAGTGGAACAACGTCCTAACACACCGAAACGACAACCGAGTCCGCAACGTATTTTAACACCTACTGCAGAATCTCCGATGCCGCATTGTGAATCTCCATCATCGAAAGCCGGCTTATCACGGGTTGATAGTCCATTTTCAAGTCAACAGCCCAATCCTTCTCTACCGAAGCCGCTGAGTCCGATTAAACTGGACATTTCGAGTCCGAAGCCGGTGGAAAATCAGAAGCAACCAGAAGAGGTCCTCTCGAGGCAACAGCGTGAACAAATCCATCAGCAAGAAGTTCTAGATCAAATCAGACGACAACAGAGGTGGCAATCGCAAAACATTCAGGTTAGTGTCTATTGTCTACAAAATGGTAGGGGGCTTACCCGGAGAAATGTTAAAATACAAAATTGAAATATTTAGCAACAACAGCAACAGCAGCAGCAACAACAACAGCTGCTCCAGCAGCAGCAATATGAACAACAGCTCAGACAACAGCAGCAACAACAAGAACAATATCAACAGCAGCTTAGACAGCAGCAACTACAACAGCAGCAACTACAACAGCAGCAACAACAGCAGCAACAACTTTACCAACAACAACAAAGAGAAATGGTAGGATGATTACAATTTGATCATAGTTTTCGTTATCCCTAACTCGTATCGGTTAATTTATCTGATTAGCAGCAGCAACAACAATTAAAACAAGCTCAACAGCAACAACAGCTTAAGAGGCCTGATGCACAACCAATTCAAAATGTATTTTTAACGAACAACCAATTCTGTGTCAATTTTACAAGAAACTAATTTCAAGGTCAACGTTGGTGCGTACAACACCCCGTCACCATCACACTCCGAAGCGTTTTCTTTATTGACTCAAGAAACACCTCAATGGATGGCCAGACGAGGAACCACAAAAGAAACTCCTGAGTGGGTAGATCGAGACGATAGTTCTGCTAAAAATAAACCAACTTCGCAAGAGGAACGGCCGCAGCAAAACGCTCCCAAGGTAAGGTGATAGACAAGTTAACGAATTTGAGGATTTGAGGTTTTCTTAGATCTTAATTTCACCAATTTTTAAACTTACATACATGATCGGGAAGGGTCTGAGTGTTTTTAATTACGTTTGCTCGGGACTGTGTACTAGCAGACCCAGTGGCGCCGACTTCTTTCACATTCAGATGAGACAAATCTTAGAATTTGTCAGTTTTTAAAACTTTACCTTCGGATTTTTATAATTCTGGGTATGGCGACCAAAGCTTGGATGTACATCATTTGAATCAACCACCAATAATTTTCTTCCAATTTCTGTCATCTGTTATCATTAGCAAAGATAAAAAAGCGACATAAGCTCTGACTAGAGAGATGTCATATAAATAACAAAAAAGAATGTTAAAACAAATGAAGTAAAAGATTTTCTTCTCATCTGTGCAAAATAATTACACCGAAAGAAGTAATAGATTGCAGTAATTATGTCCATACCGTCTTTGTAAGGTTTAGAATTGTGCTAGAATAATATTTTAGTTGCAGCTGTCTTGAAAACATTTTACTAATTCTTGCAATTCCACTTCCATATCCAGGAACGAATTATCCCAATTCAAATTGAAAGAACTCCACCAGTATCATCCGGTGGTTTCGACTATCCGCAAACATATTTCAACAACTCAAACTTTGGTAAAACTTGTTTTCCGTTTTTAATATTGATGGAGAATAATATGGGTATTCCGATTGATTTTAAGCCGGATCTCCCGTACAAAATCCAAACAAATTCGTTGACCAGGGCTACTCAAATTTTGCACCATCATCTCAACCATCTGTTCGAGTGGGTAGAACAGTGCCGATAAAAGTGGATGGACAGATAAGCCCGTTTAATGTAACTGTATCGGATCCGATGTCACAGTCACCAGTCGTTATGCAGAAGTAAGTACAAAAAATTTGGTATAATTTTAGTCTCTTTATGGCGCCAAGGATTTTCCTTTTTGAACTACAATGCAACTGACCGAAAGATTATAGTAGGATGTGGTGCCACGAACCTTAAAAAAATGCTTGAGTAGTTATCATGGCGAGCTCTTTACTACAAAATTTTGTTTAAAATAGAATTTGGTTGATTCGGCTTTTGTTTGTGAAACGATTGCTCGCCTTTCTCTGTGCGCAACTTTAACTCTTCAACCATGAACCATTAACCTATTGACCTATTGCTTAATCTTTCTTTGTAACAGAGGCAATCATAAATTTATTATTCACGACTGTCCCTTTGAAGCCGAGCTACGCTTCAGAAAAAATAGGCTCAGGTACAAACGTATGTGTAAATAAATTTTCAACATTTTCATCTTGTAATATAATGGGATTTTAATAATTTATAACATTTCATTGATTATTTATTATTATTATCATCATCTTATCTGTGTATATATTATATACCGAGGTAATTGTATATGTTGTGCCTGTCATGTCGTTTATGTTGGTTACGATCTAATGAAACACGACATTAAACAACATTTCATTCAAAGGAACACATTTTCCATATTTTATTTATGTTTCACACGAAATAAAAAGAATTGGAAGGCGGTGCGTGCTTGTAGGGCAATTTTAGTGTTACACTTTAAAAATTTTATCGTTGGGAATCGTTGGTGGAATACCCTAATCATAGCCATAGATATTGAGGGTGGATTAGAGATATACTCCCTAACTGATGTCATTACATTTATTCGACCGTCAAATCTCCGCTCAGGTGATATTTCATTGAGCTATGAAGAAAACATTCTTCACAATCTTAAAACCTTTAACAAACGGCAGACGTGCCGATTATTATCTATTACCCTTTTTGTTCAAAATAGAGTGTTTGACACAAAATCTATTTTTTGCTTAGCTTTAACATACGAGTTTAATGATAATTCCAAGAACCACCTTTGTGTACAAGATAAAACGCACAGAAAGACTCTTTTTGGAAGAGTTGGTCATTTGTTATCGACAGCGAGAAGGTTTTTATATAGAAGAGCTCTAGGTAATGTGGCCTTTTATAACAAATTGTCGAATGAAGTAAAAGATTTTCTGTAGCAGATTTAGTGGTCGTGCTTCGCTTGCTGTTTATAAAATATGAAGAGAAAAGAAGAAGTTTAGAGGAGGAAAATTGTATCGAATGTACAATGTACATTGTACATCTCATAGCATGTTCTCATCTATTAACAACCTCATCTCCCCATTAACTCCTTTTTTAGTTTTTCACGAATCATGCAACTTGAAACAGTAATATATTTCTAAACAATTTCAATGATTTAGCAAGTAACTCCTTGTCACTTTAATAAACTGAACTAAATTTTCTGACAGCGATCCACGTACCCTTGAACGGCAAACCAGTTGGGGCAACTCATCACCAAATCAGTCGAAATCGTTTCGCGTACTTCAAAAGATAACCGACCATGAAACGGAAACGGCAAATATGCCAGCCGAACTTCAGGGTCCACAATATTCGAAACCGCTTGGGCCAGCTGATATGAATGAAAATCAGTTGAGAAAGCTGCAGTTGAATGAAAACGAAATGAGGCGTTTGAAGAATAACGGTAAGGGGAACACTGTTGAGACTGGTGAGAGAAGATGTTTTGAATGATAACTCAAATGGTTTTTCTAGCTAATGACGAAAGATGGGGTCAAGCGGCACCTACAAATGGAGCGGAAAACAACGGTTTGTTTTAAAATTAAGAAATCTTTTAATGACCAACTTCAATCTTTTGACTAGACTATTAATATTTAAGCCTTCCGGACCAGAAAAACACCTCATTAGCCCAATATCCCATATTGCCCGGAGTCAGAGCAGGCCTACTAGACTATGGATACTTGTAGTAGAATAAATGGTGGTATAGTAGTAGAGTAATTCATTTGAATCATTAGTAAGAACTAAGATATTTAACGATCGTAAAAACTATCTAATTTTTCTTGTGGAAAATGAGAATGGGACATCATTAACCTGTTACAGACGGCAAGAATTTTATTATCGGGTCTATTACTTCCATAGATCAAAGTATTTTTAATCAGTTGATTTCAAATCTTGTACTTCAATTTTTTACCATGCATTTTACCATATAAATGACCATATTACCCATAGCTTGTCATTATTTTTGTCATCGTTATCAATCGTTTCAGCAAATGTTGTGAGTTCAGTATATATTCAGAGCCAAATATCCTTCAGTAGGATAAGTTCTACGAGCAGAGACTAGGATATTATATCAGCTTAAGTCTTGTTCTTGTTGGAATTTCACGGATTCCAATCCGGACTTCTAATAAAACTAAGATGTTCACACTTTGAACGTGAGTGACTTGTTCCATGAACAAAGCATCGTATTTATACCTAATTCTAAGTCTACTACGTTGATATCCATTTCATTAGGCTACTAATCTAGTGTTCGACTTGAACGACTGCCTCCTCAGACGAAACGACATACTAACCGCCATACCTGGAATTTTACTCCGCCACCGGTCTTGTAGCATAGCTACATTCGCTTGCACTTAACAGTGCCACAACTTTCCACAGATCACATACCAACCACAATTCAATCGTACAGCGAGTGTTATTGACACCCCTTCCAGTGCAAACTGGCGCTGCAGATTAATTGCCACAGTTCAATGTGTCTGGGCCCATAACCTGTTGGAATTTCACGGATTCCAATCCGGACTTCTAATAAAACTAAGATGTTCACACTTTGAACGTTTATTAGAGAGTGACTTGTTCCATGAACAAAGCATCGTATTTATACCTAATTCTAAGTCTACTACGTTGATATCCATTTCATTAGGCTACTAATCTAGTGTTCGACTTGAACGAGTTATATTAATTGTATAACTCCAACAGTTCTATCTAAGGCTCGGAACAGGTCAGGTTTTTTCAGGTCAGGTCGAAACAGGTTAAAGATCACTTCAGGTCAGGTCAGGTAATTCAATTTCAGGTCAGGTCAGGTTAACAGATATTTCAGGTCAGGTTTCAGGTTGACCTGACCTGTTCCGAGCCTTAGTTCTATGTGCATATCAGATTCAAAAGAAAAATTGCAAAAGTTCGCACAAAAAACATTTCATTTTAATAACGGTACATTGTCTTTTCCAGTAGCGACTTCAAGACCATCTAGACGATTCGCACAACAACAACACGTCTTCCAACCGGAAGGTAAAATTATGTCAGTTTTCCGTAGTTCAATTTGTTAAAAAAATATTTTTTAAATATTCAAAGATCAATCACAAAACACTTACCAAGCAGACCCAAAACTGTACAGTGGAAGTTCGATCCCGAGTCGATCGTTTAAAATTTTGCAAGCAATGGTGACGCCGGAAAATGCAGGTTAGTTCGATCTAAGTTTTTCGAATTAAGAAAGAGAAAGAGAAAAATCAATTAGAAATTCCAAATTCAAAATATTCAAAGAACATTGATGGGACAAAAATCGGTTTAAAATCAATTAAAACATTCAATGTGTACATAAATACAGAGAAATACTTCAAAATACTTCAACATCTATCGAATCATTACGACAAAATTAATTTCTAAAATTTTATTTCAATTTTATATGTTCTTTAGTTTAATTATTTTTTATTTCACTTTGCTTTGCACATTTGGAAGTAATAACAACAATTTTTTAATTTTAATTTTTAACTTAATCTTTATTAATTAATAAACAAAAATGAATTTCATTTTGAATGTAAAATCCATTCTGATTTTTGACGTCGACTGTTAAACTCATGTCTGATAAAACCTTTTGCAGACGGCTAAGCTAAGCCAATCTCACAGGTTAATGTGTAGCCTAAACTAATGAAGTAAAAGACTTCGTTGAATACAATCACTACGCTGGTGGTAGTTAAAGAATCAATATTGGCATATTAATGAGCTTGCCGTCTTCGGAAGGTTACAAAAAAAAGCGTTAGACTTGTGTTGAAGATTGCATATAATGAATTATTTTCTCCGGACAATTTGAAGAAAATAATATTTTGCTATTTTGGTGAACGATTTTTTACTGTTTACGATAATCATAAATATTTTTGCACCAAAAGTGATAAACCGAAAACAAAACAAGTAGCTCCAATAACTTCATTATACAATTGAGATTTGCGCGATTAAACTGCATAGAAAATTAAGGCGACAAAAGTTCCAAATATTATATTCATTGTGCCTTTAACCTGTAGCAGGAAACTTTTACAGTTGTCAAATGCCAAGTTTGTATCGAAATATGAAATTGACACAAATTGCAATGTGAAAATTGTCCCCAAGTTTGACATCCAGGGACGTAGCTAAACAGGAATTTCAGGGCGGGCTCAAGACTAGAAAAGAACTTTCTATACAGCAAAATGAAAGAAAAACCGGTTTTCTAGAGATCTCAGCCCTCTCAGGCTCCTTAGTAGCTTCGGCCCTGTTCACATCTTTCATCAAAAACTACCAATTTTGAATTCCATATTTTACGGCGGCGATAGTTAATCAATCAGTATCAGTATCAGTTGTTGTCAGAAATTGCTCCATGAAATCTTTGAGATTGAGAAGTGTTTCCGCTAAATTTCGAATTGTTCAGAAACGGCCCATTATTTGCAGCAATGACAAAAATTAGCAAAAATCGCCGGTTTTTCTATGGTGAAAATCAGATTAAAACGAGTGAAGTAGCAGATTTTGTGTCAAGCCGTTGGCGATGCTTTGATCAAAAGAAGTAGCAGATTTAATGGTTTTATGTGGAATTGTGTTTTCCGTCTCTAAAAGTTCAGGCGTGGTAGTCACTTCTCTTTTATTTTCTTAAATACTACAAAATTAGCCTGTTTTGTTATGATTTATAAACTCGCAACGCACATTAAGAAACTGGAGCCCATTTTCTATGCAGTTTATTGCTTAAAAATTTTCACACATTTTACATTATATTTTTCGTTGTAATTTTTTTTGTAGCTGAAGATGAAACCTCTGACATCGATTCACAGTCACAACTTTGTTTTTCGAATGAATCCAATTCCTACGATTATCCCTGTAATTCCTATGAAATCGATAGTCCTTATTCCGATTACGAGTACGTCGCATTTGACACAACCAAACAAAATACACAAATACGAAAGAGTGACAATTCCCTATCCAGTATGGATATGCCACAAATTGTCGTGACTCCGACACCAGAAGATGAACAATCGTACCGAGAACAGCAACAGAGCGAAGCGGAAAATCTTCAAAAAGAGATCGAGAATAGAAATACATTTATGATGCTTTCGCAGAAGTTACGATCAATGACGGAGCCTAATGACGACGACGACGAAATTTATTGCGATAATAGTCGCTACTCTAGGCATGACGTTAACATGCGTCGACGGCTTACGCCCATAACAGAATACTCATCAAGCTCGAGTAACTGCAACATTTCCAGCCTAGAAACAGATACATCGGATGAGGAATCTGACCTGGAGACCGATGACAAGGAGCCGGAGCTACCAGCACGAACACCATCATTAAAACGATTTAATTCCTCTCTGAAAGTTGCAAATAGTTTCACTAATATGAAAACTGAGACCAAATCGAATGACAGTGACACGTCGGACGACGATGATGACTCAGAAGAAAGTGAATCAGAGGAAGAAGATTCAACTGATACCGATAAAGATCATGCACATCAAATGATAAATGGGAAAGAAAATTTGAAACGACAATGCAGTGGTCTACTAGGTGTTATTGCTGAAGAAGAAGAAGCACTTCAACCTAAAACAAGATCCAGGACAAGTAGCTTCAACAGTACGTCAACTTTGAGTGATTCAACCACAACTGCTAAAGACAACAGTTCCAAGAAAACGTTTGTAACACCCAAAGAAGAAAAAATTCAACCAAAAGTTCAACCGAAGATAGAAAGGAAAGAGGATACTTGTCAAAGCGAAACTGAGTACGAAACTGAGTACGAATATGTAACAGAAACAGAATACGAAGAGGAAACGGAGTACGAGGAGGAAACGGAATATGAAGAAGTTACTGAATACGAGGAAGTAACCGAAGAAATTGAAGTAAAGGAAAAAATCGCAGCCACAAAATCAAATGATAAAAAACCAGCGCCTCAGATATCAGTCTGTCAGAAATTGGCAGAAGAAGAATCAACGGAAGACGAGTCAACAGAAGAAGAATCAACGGAAGAAGAATCGACAGAAGAAGAGTCAACAGAAGAAGAATCGACGGATAAAGAAAAGAAAAGTCCTCTTGTTGTGAAGGTCGTAAATGGAAAGCAGATACAAAACAAAAAAGCGGAAGAAGATAAGAAAGAATCTATTCAAAAGTGGACACCGCCAGTTAAAGTGGTTCCTATTGCAAAACCTGCTCCACCTCCTCCACCACCCAAACAGTTTGCTATAAACGCAAACACGGTAGGGGCACCACGAACTCTGAATACCACAATAAAGACTTTCCAGCCACCACCACTTGGATTTAGACCAGAAATCAAGATTCCTCCAAATCCTATGACTACACTAAGACGTGTTCCTCAACCAGAACCTAAGAATGATTTTTGGATCGAAGAGTATAAGAAGGAAAGATCTGCGGTAAAGAGAAACGAAAATAGCAAATGTGAAGAATCTGAGGATGACGATGAGGAAGAAGATGATACTGACGATGATGAAGAAGAGGAAGTGGATAAGGAAAAATACCAAAACAGCTATTCAAACGTTTCTGTAAAAATTAAGACTCCAGAACCTATAGCCAACGAAGTGAAAGCCAGTTTCTCTTTCAGTAGAAAAGACATCGCCAAAAATAAAGACGAAGAGAGCAAATGTCTAGAACTTCCAATCCACAAACCGGATAACAATAAAAACCACAAAAATTTCATTCAGCCATCCGTTTCGGAAAACGATGTCAGCGTTTCATTTAGCATTCCATCAAGAAGTAGTTCGACTGAGCATAACAGCTGGCAGAGCAAAGCTTCATCGTTGGATGCTTCAAGCTCTAGACCCAGTATAGAGTATGAAGATTCAGATTCAGAAGTTTCGGTCAACGTATTTTTGCCGAAACGAGCATTTACGAAAGATACTAATAAGCAGACGACAAACTCGATTGACTCCATAGAAAATAATGTTAGGAATACAATCACTACCTCAGATAAGCCACTTGTTACTAATAAACAGAACTCAATCAACAACACCATTAAAGATGAAAAAACTTCGGAAACTTACGAGAACACTGAATCTGATGAGAAGGCTGAAGAGCCTATTATTTGTGTGCGTGAAAAGATAGCAATATTCGAAAGTCCTGCGCCGTTCAAAAAGCCTGAAAAGACAACTACCAACAATTCCAAGCCGCCTGGTCCAATTAGGAGTTATCTGGCTCCTGTAGCTGAAGTCAAAGTTGTTACAAAGAAACCGTCCTTAGAAGAGTCTGAAATCGAAGATGATTCTGGGGTAACATCCGATGTCAGTCGTCAAGACACTGACACCGAATCAGAATGTTTCGTCGAACTACGTAAATTAACACGCTACCAGCGAGCTGCCACACATTCTCGATTATTTAAATTATTGCAGGGAGACAATTTTGACGAAGAAGACGATGAAAGCAATGAACCGGTTCAGCCGGTTAAACAAGAGAGAACCAGAGTTGCATATAAGCCGAAGAAGATCGTTCACAACGTTTCGATAACTCGCAGAACGAATCCAAATGCTGTCAATGAGATGGAAACTCATGCACAGCGACGACAACGTTTATCGTTAAATTTCCATCAAAGCTCCAGTATCGACAATGATAATATTTCAACGTCACCATCGTCGCCGGTAAACGAAAATTTGGTTAAAGAACTTGTCCAAAGTATACTGAAGAAGGAAGGCAAAAGCCTTCAAAATGTTCCAACCAGTAGAATACACGCTGCGGCCAAACGCGTTCTACAAGAGGATCTGGATTCGCTGGACAACACATGCAGTTCATCTTCATTCGAATCCACTCCCGTTCTAACACCACAAGAATTCAGAGGGGACTATTCCGATTACTACGACTCTTGGGACACCGACAATCGTGAATCGTACGACATTTTACCGTCGAAAGCATTTAAAAATTTACGGGATCAGTCCATTTCCGGTCGAAAGCGACAATTGTGGGCAGCTCGGTGTCCACGAGTCTTGAGCTCGAAAAGTGTTAATCGGGATTTGAGTCAAGTCGTTGAAAATTGTGAGCCAACGTCTCCCGATCCATATATTCCATACACGTTACCACACAAATCATCCAATCGAAATGTCAGAGGTCTTCAATATCACCAGTGATGATTGAGATCCACCTACATTACAATAGGCCCCCCGTGCGTGCGCTCTGATTAAACACGGTTTTAACCAAATAAGATGATGAATGAATTAATTTGGCAAAAGGTATTTAAAACAGCAAAATTCGAAGGTTGTTAATTTTACATTTTAAACACAAGAAAATTATGTAATACGCCGAATAAAATCATAAACATTTTGAGTGTATATTTGTGATTAAATGCTTTACTTGTTCTACCAAATATTTTATGTCATAATCACAGAATGTGCCAAGGATCATTTGAATTTCATTTTAGATACACTTTAATCAGTTCAAGTCATATACTATGTGTACTGTACACCTACCATGTATATTAGGAGGGATCGATTTTCTGGGCTGCGAAAGAGACTATTCCACAAAAATTAGAATTACAGTTGGAGACAGTGAAATTTCAGCATGAATTTGCTTCAGCTGTCTTTCAGCTGATCCACACAAACAATCAAAACTGTTCAAACTTTATACGGTTTTACCACTACCATGCGTGTGTGTGTAACAGCTTCAACCGTATAAACAAGTAGAAACAGTGTTACTTGTATGTGTGGATCAGCTGAAGCAAATTCATGCTGAAATTTCACTGTCTCTAACTGTAGCCAAAGACCTGATAAATCTGGTTTGCCGAGTGATTGATACCGATGAAAGGAAAATCTAATGCGAAGTGACTTTTATTAATTGCTTCAATTTTTCGTCAAATTTACAAAAGTGATAGGGTTGTCCGACAAATCCAAATTACCGATTATTAACGATTCTGTGGACGCGTTCTGCGAAATATTCGACAAACTACTAAAATTGGCTTGTGGATAATCATTTTTGTTCAGTTCAAAACTACCGAAGAATTTCGTTTTATAGAAACGGTAATCAGAATCATCATCCTCAAACGAAAGTATATCTTTGATCCCGTTCAATTCTTCCTTCTCGAAATCGTCTGCGTCGTCGTTGATTCGAGCTCGAACTACCGCCTTTGTTTGCAAATCTATGAACTGTGGAAATGCATTCAGATCAATGGACTCGAGATTCGGAAGAGGCCATCCCACTTGTCTGCTCAAGTCCAATTGGACTAGTTTAGGCAAAACAGCAAATGCATTGACATCCATGGTCGATATTGAGTTCTCCCTCAAGCTCAGATATTGCAGACTTACGAGTCCCTTGAAAGTGTTTTCGGGCAGTGAGGTTAGTCGATTGTTTGTTAAATCCAGTTTCTTTAAATTCCCCAAGCTCGAAAATGCACCAGCCTCGATGTTGCGTATATAATTGTTATACAAAAATAGACACCTGAGACTGCTCAGTCCATCGAAAGCACCGACTTTCAGCTGCTGGATCTGATTACCTTCCAAATTCAAGAAAATCAAATTTTGCAATTTCGAGAAGGCCGTGGTACCGATGTCACTGAGCCGATTGTAATCGAGATACAAGTACTTCAGCATCTTCAAATGGTCAAACGAGTTTCCAGTCAAATTTTTCACATGATTCATATTCAAATGTAACAATTTCACATTTTCCAATCCGAAGAAATCGATGTCACTCAAAGTTTCGAAATGTCGACCAAGGCTCAAGTATTCCAAATTGTTCAAGTCACGAAAAAATCTCGTGGGCAACGATGACCGACCCCAATCCAATAAAGTTAAAAATTTCAATTGATGTGCACTCTCGAATGCTAAATCACTCAGTTTCAACTTATTGTCATTGATGACCACTCGTCGCAGATTAGGCAAATCGGAAAAAGCCGCATCTAAAACCTCAGCATTCGAGTATCCAATCGAAATACTTTTTACCTGATCCATTCCAATGAAGGCGTGCTTTTGCAACGATTTCGTTTCGTGAAAAAAGGAGAATTTTAGTTCGGTGAAGTTCGGGAACAAATTGTAATCGTCAAAGGTGCAAGTCGCGATATCAACGGTTATGATGTTGTTCCGGGGAGTCATTTCCGTTTCATTTTCACATCCGATATTGTCATCATTGATGACGTGAATCGGTTTGGTGTCTTCTGGTGAACAAATCAAATGCAAACGGTTTCCATCGCTGATTTTACAGTATTTGGCGTATGAAAACGATAAAGCTGTCACCAGCAACACCAAAACTAAACGCTTCATGATGGAGCACTTTTGACTATTCGGATGAAATTTCAACGAGCAACTGAAACCGTTCTTTATATTTGCCGAATTCTATTGCTGTCAGCTTATCTGAATATAACTGACCTTTACAGAACCAACCATCGGTTATTCTGAATCAACAAAAACCAGATGATAATACGAATGGAGTAACTCGTTTGACCAGTTCTTGCTTATCATCAATTCTCACTACTTAGTTTCATCGTGTAGTGATGATATAAAAGCTGAATGGTAAATTCTCATTTTTTTTTTTTTTTTTTGAAAATGACTAATTTGAGGGAACCACACATCTTTAACGGTTGAAAGAGAATTTGCTAAAATAAATTAATCGCAAATTTTTCGACAAATTTATTGGAAAATTCTCTTTGATTGTTTGACAAATCAAAATTGCCGAATACCAGTGAATTAGAGTCAATTGTCACATTCTTCGGCAAGCCATTCGGTTCTAAGATAACAATTTCGGTTCGACCGGAAGCTGCCGAAAATTTCCGATTGAAAATTTAGGGTCCGACGCGTCTCCGTCAATTGATGAAATCGCCCATTTGAAAAAATTGGGCGAAAAAATCTTTCGCGCCGAAGAACATCGACCTAATCATACCAGCGGTTCTCTAAATAGAAGTTTTGGCAATACCCTCTCTAGCAAACAAACTACATTTATTAAGGTAGTAAAGACTTGAGACTGTGAAACAGAGGTCTGCAAGGTTAACTGGTATAAAATTAAACCGAATAAAAACGGTTAAATAGAACACCATGAATTTTCTGGTCATCGATAAAACCATCGCTTTTTATGGTATTCGTAACTACTACGGAAAATTATATTTAAAATTAGTACGATCTTTTTTTTCCGTTAGTTTCCCAAAAAATAGTAAAATTACACGTTTCTCATCAAATTACGACGATTTGCGAAAGTTTTATTCTAAACTAAAAATTTGTGGATTTATTTTGTACCATTTTCGTTCTAGTTAACTGAAACACCAGAAAATTTGCAGTAATTAATTTAACCAAATATTTTATGGTTTAAATTTAAACTACAAATATTGTTAGTTATGATTGAAACCATTTTCTGTTTGAAAAAAAGCAGTGAAACAGTTAACCTTGCAGACCTCTGCTGTGAAACTCTGCTACTTGTTTATGATTCGTGAGTCTGTTCATCTTAATGCTAAGTTTCCTCGTACCATAAAAGCACTCCGTGTGAGAGACAAAATTAGTTTTTTTTTTCGTTTATTTGACAGTTTGCTCTCTCACGAAGTACTTTTTGTTGAGTGGAGTGGACACTTAAGCATTAGTTTCCTCTTACCAAAAAAGCACTCCGTGTGAGAGATAAAATAATTTTTTTTCAATTTTTCCTTTGTTTATTTGACAGCTCGCTCACTCACGGATCTCTCACGTAGTACTTTTTGTTGAGTGGAGTGGACACTTAAGTCTTAAGTATAGTTTCCACTCAACAAAAAGTACTCCGTGAGAGAGCGAGCTGTCAAATAAACAAAGAAAAAAAAATGAAAAAAATCAATTTTGTCTCTTACATGGAGTACTTTTTCAGTAAGTGGAAAGCAAACATTATGAAGAATCAGAGTTTCTCGAACTTATTTTACACTCTAATTCGATTTTTTAAAGATAGTTTGTTTGCTAGAGAGAGTATTGGTTTTGGTTAATTGTTTGAATTGAATGCCACAAATTGGTTTAAAATGGGTCTGAAACTGTGATATTTTGATTCAACATTTATTTTATTTTTTTCTTCGAATGAATGTAATCTTCAACAATTATTATTTTAGAAATGTAAACTACAGTTTAAAAACAATCAACTCAAGCTATAGAAGAATTTATTTATTTTTGAAAAGATTTATAAAATAATTTTAGCTCAAGAGATCAGCCATTTGTCCTTATCGAAATACATAATTGATGTCTTCATCAGACATAAAACATAAGACTGTAACTTTTGATTTGACTTCAACTGTTCAAATTCATCCGTTAGCATTACATCATAAAAAGCAGCATCAATTACAAACGAAAATTTGCATTTTCTTTACAAATATTTCTTCATCTATTTCAGTAACAGTAGTAAGTCCAAACCCTCTTGTGTGCATCAAATTTAAACGTTGAGCATTTAATAGTTACAAAGATAAATGAGATTAAAAATAAAATTGTTAACGTCCAGACAAGAGGAAGCAAATTAAACCCATTTAAAACCAATATGTAATGGTTGTTTTTGAAGGACAGATTGTGTGAGTGGCATGACAAATTCAGACACTGCATTAACTTCTCTTTTGAGTAATTTAATTATGAAACATTAAAGCGTAATTGAACCGTAGTTTTTGTTGTTATTTATAAGTCTGATAGAGGTATGTGTGAAGTGAATCGTGCACGATGAAAGTATAACCATTTAAAAACGACTATTAAATCTGTTACTTCTTTTGTTTAAAGTAAAGGTTTATTTTGTGGGATGCAAAATCTATTACTTCATCAGTTTCAAAGTTCATTTTGCTATATAAGTTATCGTCATTCGCTTATTTTTGTCGAAGTTGTGGATAACAGATGTGTAGCCGTTTCTACAGCTTTTACAGCTTTTATATTTCGATTAGAATATGTGGTGTCAAAATATTACTCTATTTAATACCATTAGTACCACTATTAATGGTTCGAATGGTATCAAATAGAGTAGTACTTACTTTGACATACCAAATATTTGCTGTACTGTACACATAACTAGATACAAAACATCATCAACATTACATTTACTATTTTCACACATGTTTCTAGAAAAACCGTAAGTAGGGCAATGTCATGAACATTTACATATTATGAACTCAAATGATCCTTGCACAGTGATATCGAATTTTTAATAATTTTGATCATTTAGTCAAAATCATGTGGTAAACTCCACCTTTGGCTATTTAATTTAGTAAAAAAAAAAAATTCAATCAGAAAAAATGCTTTTCAACACAAGAGCTAAGTTTTAGATGCAAATTAAGTGGTTTTTCGTTTACTAATGAGAACTGAGAAAAATGAAAAATTTTCTTAAACAAAAATTAAACTCGACAGCAATCTAAAGGTGAAGTTTTCTAAATGATATATCATTAATAAACTCTGTCTATACCTATATTGATTGATATGGTGTAGGGGCCATATTATGTGCTTAAAAAAACGTCTAAACTGAATCGTAGTTA
The DNA here is from genome assembly GCF_014529535.1 of Bradysia coprophila. Lineage (NCBI taxonomy): Eukaryota > Metazoa > Arthropoda > Insecta > Diptera > Sciaridae > Bradysia > Bradysia coprophila. The sequence continues at coordinate 1,922,474 of NW_023503375.1, forward strand.
AGAATTTCCTTTTAATTTCATTTTAAATTAGTTCACCATTAATAAACTTACATAATATTTTCGTCATTGCTACCGTATGTCTTTTAAGATTCTTTTTTTTTTTGTAAGAACAGTATTTACTAACCTTTCACAAGGACGTCGATTTTCTATCAATTTGATGAATTTGCCAAATGAAAGACGTTTCTTTTTTAAACAAAAAATTCATATGAAGAACGAATAATTTTGCACAAATTCACACTTAAGTCATCAGAAGCTCCATCTCGTAGTAGGGTAAGTGTGCCAGTGTGCGGACATGTATTTGAGTATTTGGACGACTATTGTTATTTCATTATTGCTGAATTTATCTACCGAATTTACTGAAATTTACCAAAGTTTACTGATTTACCGATTTATATACAGTCAGGCAGTGAAATTTCATCATGCTTCAGCTGTACAATCAAAACTGTTTAACCTTGTTTATACGGGTGAAGCGTGGTAATGGTAAAACCGTATAAAGACAGGTGAAACAAATTCATGGTGAAATTACACTGTTTCTAACCGTATCGATAAATTCAGTAAATGTTCGGTAAATTTCAGTAAATTCCAGGAATCCACCATTTTTATGAATGAAAGAACAATCGGTTTCGTTACTCGTATACTGGCCCTAGACACAGATAGGGTAATCCGTGCTCGACGCGTCATTTTATTATTTTTCATAAATAAATTCATTAACTGACCATTCTTTACTGTTGCGACATACCGTCAGACATTTGTTTAATAATTAATTTGTTACAAATACAAAAATAGGACAAATAGTTCCAGTATGAATGGTGTCTGCAACTGCGAGTAAAAAAACGGGAGAAAAATATGTCGCTACCCAAACGAACTTGCAGATATTTAGAAAGTTATTCTGAAGATACATTAAAAGATATAGTCAGGAAAATCTGTAGAATTCAACCTTGACGTGATATTAACGAGAAACACAATCCACGCCAAATTTCAAATTTGTGGCATTGGAAAAATATCAAAAAATTATCATTTGTCTTTTGTCGACTTAATTAGCGCAGTGTCCCTCGGTACCTCTTGTATCTCATAGCCACTGTTCAAAACCTATGTCGATGTGTTATATTACCCGATACGAAAAACGTTTGTTGTACGACTATTTTTGAGTACTAGAAGGTGGAAGATAGTGTAGATCAAGGCCTTCCTCTTCTTACATTGTAGAAAATCAAAATTGGTGTCAAAATAAAGGTATTGGTGCCAAATAACGAATTAAATAAATTTTTTGTTGAAACGCATGCAAGACAAGTAAAAAATTTGAAAATTTGACTTACCGAGCATTTTGACACCAACTTTTGGATTTTCTACGATAACGGTTGAGATATCCACAAGGGCTGCTCTCGTTAGGGTCCTTCTAAGGTACACAAATAACAGTCGTATTGTCGTATAGAACCAATGTTTTTCGTATCTAATTTAACAATTTGGCGTAGGCCTTTCACTGGCTCTTAAAAAGTAAAAGTTTCGCTTGAGACAGTCGAAGCCTAAGACAATACGACTAATTCATTTCAATTAACACATTCATGTAGAGCTCTACTAGCTTTGAAATTAATGTTAACATTTTTGTTTAGCGTCTCTAATTGTAATTTTAAGAAAATTAGGCATAACTTTTCATCTTTTCACGTTGTAGCTATGTATATTTTCGTAAGCAAAAATCTAGTTCGATTATATGAAACATGTTTTTTCCATAATAAAAATATTCTTTGAAGCGATACTAATTCAAAATTTTCATTATTTCAGGTCCTGGTCAGTCAGACTTGTGAAAGGATTCCACAGAAAATTTTATAAAATATTTTTCTTTTCCGAAAAATGCTTTTAAATGCAATTTGTTTGTCTCCTCTTCTGTTTTTTTTTATATAACCTCATTTCTAATTGTTTTTTTCAAAATAAGTATAAAGTGATTCGACCGGATTCGACAGTGAGAGGGAACCAACACAGTAACAGAAATTCTGCTTCGTATTTTTTGATTTCTGATAAACTTAAGATGATAGTGGTACTTAATTGTTGTTAAATAATTTGCATTTTGTATATTTACAAACAGTTATTGTTTTGTGTGCAAAGCAAAAATCGTTTTGTTTCTTTTTTCACTACAATCGGGTTCCCTACTAGATGATGATTCGATGATAAACGAATGCTTTTAGGAACTGACAAGAAAAGAAATCGGTGCAATCGAAATACCACCATTATGTCACAATGAATTGATATCAAAGAATAATTTAGAATAGACCATGGTCGCGGTCAACGTACCTCAACAAAATTGAGATACTGCGAGAAATCTAACCTGTTACAGACGGCTGTCATTTGTTATCGACAACGACAGCAAGAATAAACGATAAGCTTTGACTAATGAGGTCTTATATAGCAAAGACAATGTTTAAAAAAAATGAAGTAAAATTTGTCTGAAATCAATCTCTGAAAATCTTTGATCAAATAAAGTAATAGTTTCAATAGTAAAACTGTTAATATGACTGCCTTCTTAGCACTGCTACTAACAGAGCTGTGTTGCCGTCTGTGACAGGTTAAACAAAACATCTGTCATTGACAATCACGACAAATCGACAAAAATAAACGACTAGCTTTGAATAATGGGATCTTATGAGTATAGGAAAATACATGTTAAGAGGAATGAAGTTAAAAGATTTGATATAAACATCTGGAAATGTGTTAATCAAAAGAAGTAGTAGATTCAATATCTATACTGCTTGCTGATAAATGCTAGCTGGGTGTTTTCTTTTATATCAACGTGTTGGTCGAGATTTTGAATTATTTAGTATAAAGGTCACACAAATGAGTTCTTGAAAGAGATAAAACTAAGGGCTCGTAACTCAAATGAAGAAGGCTCGTAACTGACCTATTTACCTTAACCTTGTTCTGAATCTGAATCATGAAATTAATTGATTCGCATTGGTCATTGTTGGACATAAGGCTGCTGGTAGAACCGTTAATATTACAATAAAAGCATTCGTTTGCATCTTAATTTGTGTTAATTTTGTTTTCTTTTTTTAATTTATTGTTATAATATGAATAATAATGAGCTTTTGAAATTCAATATATGAAAATTCGGTTTAATATCTACGAACATTATTGACAATGAAAATAAATTTATCTATTCTTTCATTAACAACTTGACTTTTATTACTGCCAACGCAATATACTCTTACCTTCCCGTGTAGGACCCCCATTTCAGTTCCAATTGATTGTCCACTTACGAGGCGTATGATTTCCATTCCACGTTCAGATACGGAAATATTGGCCGTAAAACCCGACGATTCTGGACTGCAACAGCAAAATGTATTCAAACGTTAATCTCTAAACATACCTGTTCAGGCTTAGGTTTAGTTGGAGATGTAACCTTGTTCCTTAAATACATTAATTGGCTCAACTCTGACTGAAAGCTGGTACAGAATCAAACTAAATTCCACTTGCCGTCTACATTCACTGTTAGGCGATTGTATTAATTTTGTCTTACTTTCAAACAAGATATTGCTTGAGCCACTTAAAACCATTGTAGTTCTAGCTTCAAGAATATGATTTTAATTCAACAATCAGCAAGCGACCTAACTCAAAATTGCAATTGTTAGTTTAATGTTGAAGTTGGATCGTCAAAAATATTGTGTTGACATCTCCAATCAAATCAAAAAATGCAAGCAGCCATTTAAGTGTATGCAAAAAAACCACAGATCCGTTTTAGAGAGAAAATTTTTTTCAGTTTAAGAATACATTATAATGGCTACCAGTCTCTAGTCTTATTATCACCAGATTTTGGCAATAAATCAGTTTATTTGGTCTAATTAAAAAAGGAAAATTATCAATGAACCCGATAATGTCCTTTGATAATATTTTACGGATGTTTCACATCATCTGTTATCGACAATGACAACCACCAAAATACGTGATCTGCCCTACTTCTTGTCATCTTATATAGGTATAGCAAAAATGAATGTTAAAACAAAGGAACTAAAAGACTTCAATAAGTTGAACAATCTTACACCAAAGCAAGTAGCAGATTCTATAACTTTCCTGAAAGCAGGAGCAATATTCAAAAACCGCGCTCATAATGTCGATCGAGCAGCTGTAAGTTAATCCAGGATCTGATCAATTACGTAAGGAAATATGACAATTGCGTAAGGATCACGTTTAGTACTTCCATTACGTCATTTTTAGTATTATATCACTTCGCGGAACTGTCAACTTCTGGAACACTTGCGTTTTTTACAAGAAAATTCTAACTTGACAAAAAATGGAAAATTTTCGTTAAGTTGGATTTTCTTGTAAAGAAACAAGTGACCCAGTTGACAGTTTCTATAAGTGGTCTAATTTACTAGTGCATTCAATATGTCATACGATCTAAGTCGGAGTTTTAATTTGAAATGAAAACATTATTTCAAAATTGAAAAACTGGTATCATACTCTAGGATAAAGGTCTCACTACGGCTCTGATTAACGCTAACAACACTATTGAGCTACCTGTTGAATGAATGAATTCAATATACAACAGTTAAAAATAAAACTTATTACCTGCGGTGTCTTTCATTCAATTTAAATCTATGTCGCCAAAATATGTACAGTCAGCATATTTGAAAAATCAAAGAAAACTTATTTCCATATGTTTTATGCAACAAGTGTATGTCACTCTACAACATAATATTGCATCAGCAACTCATTGTTAAGTGGATATCAATGAATAGTTGTGTTCAATGAAACAGTGTCATTCAATTGTTTTATTATTGATTGTGGTTGGATACGTAGCATCCTTGGAGATCATATTTGACGAATATCTACAGTCTACGAATATCAGTAATAATTATTCCATGATCAACTTCTGTTTAAGTATAGAAAAGTGAAATGAATTTCGTCATAATGGTCAAGCATCATTAATTCATGAAGTGCATAGAAACATGAATCAGTTCTCGGATAATGTAGCAATCGTTTCGAACTCCGTAAATTTTGGTTTTAGTGACTACCGCCTATTCATGGGGAATGTTTAATTTTAGTAGGTTCAACAACAATTAAATGATCTCTTGATGAACTTAGAGTGTGGTAGTGGTTTTTGTGGGTTACAACAAAGAAACTTCTGATTTTATACGACAATGCAAGTCATGCCTATACCGCCCATTTTGTTTTTAAATAAGGTAAAATACGCTACCACAAGCAGGTTGTGTTACGACCATTCAGAAGAGTGCGTTTTTAGACAATCTAGCGAAATCTCTAAAGGACCTAGATGAAAATGATTATCTAAGTTATTTAACACATCCAACGACTCCATTTTGATAGAATTCAGGCTTTGTCTGAGGTATAAAATAATTGTACGTGTCGACGTGGTCGACGTCAATATTTTAATTTTCAATATTTTCAATATTGCAATGCTCTTTGAACAAACCATTCAGTGGAAGCTGTTCCAAAAATTCATCGCTTGTGGGAAAACTAATTTGGAAGGGTACAGCAAGGGATAAAAGAATTAGGAAAAACAACCTGTACGATCCATCAGCGCTTTGCTATATCGTAACACTGAAAATAATTGACTGATTCAAAAACAATTGGAAAACGAGATTTATTTCGACTTGTCTTACTGCTGTACCTCTTGTCTCACCGTTGAGGATCGAATCGCACAGATCCTTTACATCCACTACACTACACATCAAATTATTTTGTCTCGTATATCTGGAGAAGTAAATTTCGAAAATTTAAATGTCCAGAAAAAACTACACAATCATACGTTGAAGTCCAACCAGTATCAATAAGGTAGCCTCCTACTTCGATTAGAAATGTTAGAGGAATACAGTGACCATTGAACGAAACTTTCTACTTCAATGTTAAGCTTTTTTCGGGCACTCGAAGGTTCAATTTGAGTGGCTTGATCAAAATCTTTTGTCTTTATACCTTGAGGGAACTGCTGAACTTCAACTGACAAAATTTTCTTTTAATTTTCAGTCAATCACTTCTTTCATCCAGTCTTTCATAATGATACCTCATACCCGCTACGCTCCAACGAGACCATCGTACATGTATAACCGTGCAGATTGGGAAACTTATCGCCGATACATTGATCGTGGCATACAATACCGTGAATTCTACAATACACCAGGAGACATCGAAAGTGCAGTACAACGCCTAGTTCGCTTGATTCAAGCTGCCAGGCACAAAAGCATCCCAATTTACCATCGAGATTTTATGAAGAAACGTCGATTTGTTCGAAGAGATGACAGTTTCTGGCAAAATTTACTATGCGAGCTACGTGCCGGAAACATAACCCGGAAGAAGGTTGAAAGTCACATGGAATGTGATTCCATTTCACCGATTGATCAAGTGAAATGCAAACGTAGATTTAAGAGTCGTGACCAAAACATTGCATGCGAGTTTGCAGATTCTTTCAAACGGGCACACAAAACGACCTTATCGTGGACCGATCCAAATGATGATGTGGTGAAAAATGGGCTGTCCTCAGCACCGGCAAACCATCATGGAAACAAGCCAACGTTTCACTTTGAAAGCGAGGACATTTCAAATGCAATCGAATCGCTAAAACTAAAAAAATCGTCTGGTCCCGATGGCATTCCAAACATTTTAATGAAAAATCTACCTCGATCGGCGATTGGGAGATTAACCGAAATCTTCAATGCATGCGTTGCGTTGAGTTATTGGCCAACGTACTTTAAAGTGGCGAAAATTGTTCCAATTTTAAAACCGGGAAAAAGTCCAGCGGTCACATCAAACTACCGACCAATCAGCTTGACCAATTCGATTGGGAAAATATTCGAAAAATTGGTAAAGGAAGAAATCGAGATGTTCATCCATCGGAAGAAGATTATTCCACCGGAACAATTCGGATTCCGAAAAAATCATTCGCCACTGATGCAAATCAAGCGAATCACTTGTTTCATCGGTCGCAATAAAAAACAGCACAAAAGCGTCGGTTTGGTGAAACTGGACGTTGAAAAGGCATCCGACTCGGTGTGGCATGATGGCCTGATCTACAAACTGAAAGAGAAATTTAAGTTTCCACCAACTCTGTGGAAACTAATAAATTCCTTTATTCGCGGTCGCGAATTTATGGTGGACGTACGAGGTACTACGTCCTATAAACTGCAAATGCCAGCAGGACTAGCTCAAGGAACGGTACTGAATCCGTTACTATATTCTCTCTACGTCAGCGACATTCCAATTCCATCAAATGTGCAGTTGGCTATGTATGCAGATGACATAGCCATCTATACGTCCGGCTACAATTTAAATAAGATAACCAACGACTTAAATAAGGCTCTGAACATCATGAGCGAATATTTTATCAAATGGAAAATTAAAGTCAATGCCGAGAAAGTACAGTCGATAATCTTCCCAATGTATCAACGTCAGAACGATCCATCAATTGACATATTATACGATAACCAAGTGGTAAAAAGAGAACGATCAATAAAATACTTGGGCATTACCCTGGATTCATACTTAACGTATGAGGACCATATCAACGGTGTAATAGAGAAGGCGATCACCTGTTTCACGAAATTTTCGCCGCTACTCACTAGCTCTACACTGTCCAACAAAACGAAACGTTTGCTTTACATTACGATCATAAGACCGATTTTGATCCATGGCAGTCCGATCTGTACCAGGGCACCAAAAAATGTACTTAGAAAACTGTCCATTCTTCAGCAGCGATTTATCAATTCATTCTTAAATTTGCCATCGAATTATTCTACGGAGAGGACAGAGAAAACGTATCGCATACCACGTATGTCGCGCTATTTGAATCGCATCAATGAAAGATTTGCGAAAAAATGCGAGGAATCTCGTTATGAACTTATTAAGGACATCGACCATCAAGTTTGTGTTGCAACAATCGTGGAACGTAGTTATGGCGCGAATGACGTACACTCTTAATTCGTTATTTTGCTGGTGTTAGTTCTGGATTACAATCTACATTGTAGTCCACCAATGGTGGACCACCATACAAATGAAGGAGTAGATTTTGATGTTTTTACATGTTCATTGACAATTAAAATAATTGAAATCCAAATTTGTAAGTTAACTTTGTAGACAATTAAACAATGTGAATCAAGAGGAAAATTGGATTTTCTTAAGTTACCTGCACTGAGGGTTCCTGTTACAGATTTTCGTTTAAACATTTTGCTACAAGTGAATTTTATTTCGCAGCAACAGAGAGAATGCATTTTATACTCAACACAACACAAGCTCACTATAGAATAAATATCACGCTCGCATTACACATCCGATCTTCAACCTAACTAAAATTGAGAGCAAGAGCACACAATGAAGGTAAGGCTTACTACAAACAACCAAAAAAATGAACCGTATCAGTGAATGTGATCAGCGTATGATGAACGTTACTTTGCTGCAAGTGTAAACATCTCTTATCACATTCAATCCCGGCGACAAAATCAAAAATAAACTCAACAAAATTGAAATTTACATTCACTTTTACTCTGATGATGATTGGGATCACATCACAGCTAGCGCCAATTGGTTTTTATCAACAGCCTTCTCTGTATGCGCTATACCTTCAGCTAAATCTTATCAGCAAAAGTTCAAGGATCATTCACTCGCAACTGCAAATCCACAAACTTGGTGTATAATTCAATATCTTGTTACGAATATTTCGCAAACGATTCAGTATTCAGTTCGGTAGACAGTCATTTAGCGCTTCAAGAGCGGAAAACGAAAGTTGTTAAAGAAAGTTTAGTCTAGTGCTTGGCTAGTTTTTTCTTCAGAAGAACTTGTTTTTATGTCAGAGTGTTACCACCGCAGTGTGATCATTTCATTTTTACTTATCTATTTCTTTGTAATGAATGAACTTTTGATGGGAAGTAGGGTAATGTTAAGGTGAATACAAAATATCATTGAAGTCTGTCAGTTACGACATTAATGCTTGATTTCCTCTTACTCCGTTTACGCTCCGTTTACTCTTTAAACAATAAAAAAGAGGCGTGGTTTAGCTAAACGGAGTGTAAAAGGCGTAAGAGGAAATCAAGCATAAGTTAAGTTAGGTCGAATAGAAGATCAATTACAAAATTGGTTGAGCGTCCAAGGACCATCAGAATTTGTAAGAAAAACTTGGTGAAAGTTCTGCAATTTTAATAATTTCGGTAAATTCGATTCTTCTTCAATTATACATGTGGACAATACTACAATATGGTCTTAGTTCACAGATTAGTAAACAATACTTACTGTGTGATTGTAACGAATTTCAACTCAATTATGTATAGCATCATTACAGTCGCTTCATCTTCGTGATCAACATGTTAATTAAATTCAATTTAGACTGACATCGATTAATATCATTTTGTGCAGATCAAATAAATTGATATCCAATGGATGACATTTTTTGAATTTTGTTGTTATGGTTGTAGATAACCTAGAGTACGGAACGGTATGAATTTCGTGCTCAAATTTCATTTTCACGAATTTTTCGCGGAAAATCTGTGTACATACTTACACAAATTTTAATTGAAGGCAACAGGTTATTGTCAACTGGTGTATAGGGAGAGTTTTCAATTTTACAATTTTTAAGTATAGTTTCCACTTAAAAAGAGCACTCAACCGTCTACATGACAGTTGTAAAATAGAACAAAAGAACTGTCACGCAAACGGAGTGGAAATTGAATTTATTTCAATTTTTTACTCCGTTTACGTGACAGTTCCTTTGTTCTATTTTACAACCGTCATGTAGACGGCGGCTAAACGGAGTGCTCTTTTTAAGTGGAAACTATACTTTAAAGTGACACTCTCTTCGTTTAAAAATTCTGAATAGAAATCTAACAGAGGGATTCTTTTGAAAAACGACCTGCCGAAATCGGACGCATTTTAAAGTGGACTTCTGATATGTGCCTAGACAGGTATTGGTCCCTAGAGGTCAAAAACATTTTTTTGAAAATTCTACTATTTTTGTATGGCTAGTGAGAAGTGATCAAAAACCGAAAACATGCACTTTTAATCTGGAAATTTCTCCGGCTACATGACAGCCTATTCATTTTTCATTTTTCGTCAACCTGAAAGTTGAGCTTCCGAGCTTACGCTGAAATTGTAGCCTACATTTGTGCGTTTCGAAATTTTTGATCGCTGATATCTTTTTACGAGAGCCCCTTTTAAAAAATTTACGACCACATTTTCGAGTAAAAATATGGCAGCTTTGAATAAAAAATAAAATTGTTTGTGAAAGTTCCATGTGCTTTGAGAAAAGTGTACCTTTGATGCAAATTTGGGGCATCGGTACAGTTTTCTCAAAGCACATGAAACTTTCACAGACAATTTTATTTTTTATTCAAAGCTGACATATTTTTACTCGAAAATGTGGTCGTACATTTTTCAATAAGGGCTCTCGTAAAAAGATATCAGCGATCAAAATTTCGAAACGCACAAATGAATGCTACAATTTCAGCGTACGCTCGGAACCTCTTAAGTTGCCTTCTGTGGATTAAATTTGACATTTCGAAATGACCTTGGAAAAACCTATGGATTAATTTTGTCAAAGGCAGTTATCATAATGAACGTTTGTGCGTAATCTCATAAACATAAATACATTCGAGAAAATGCGTACCTACGTATGTACTACGAAACGACGTATTAAAATCAAATATTTTAGTGAATAAACTTGACAGATTGCCTTAATTTTTGGTTCCAGTCAACCAAGTCAACCAGTCAAGTTTATCCAGGATCCTTTGGACTTTCGGTTAGGGTTCTACCAGAACCGGTTATAAATTTTTGTTGGTACTGATTTCTAGTTTAAATTAACATAAACCTGAAAACAAATTGTCAATCGTCCTTTAGCGTCATCTGTTATCGGTAACGACGACAAAATAAAAAAGGAATGTACACGCGATCTTATAATATAATACGATACATGTCAAAACTATTGAAGTAAAAGATTTTGTATGAAAATGATGAAAGTGCTGAGAACAAGAGAAGTAATAGACTCGATTCGGTTAATTGCTCAGGTATTTAACATTTCTTTTAGCTTTTGAATTCTTTGAATTCTATTGAATGTTTATTGATTGACTGAAATGTCATGCGGTGCTCTGGCACCATTGCCTTCGCCATCTCGTTAGTTGGTGGTGGGTTTCTACTATGTTAATCCATGAGTTTTGGGCAACCATTGTGATCCACTTTGCAAAAACGTTCTGGTTAAGAACGCAACGACTTGAATCTACACTGAATTCTTCAATCAAATAAAGTTTTGTACCTTCGGAATATTAAACAGACAAAATTTTGCAAAATAGATTTCACCGTCCCGTCAACAAAATTATTGTTAAAAAATGCATTATTCACTCGTCATCAATGACAACACTCTTAGTGTGTCTTTTCAATTTTGGCCGAGCGAAATTTAGCTGAATAAATTAATTCGGATTAAAAGACCGTGCTAGGTTGCAGTTGCTCATTGATTCATTCATTCATTAATTTAATTGAGTTACGAGAAATATGCCATGACATGAAAAGCGTACAGATGTAAGAAGTAATTAAATGTGTTGAATATGTGGAAGATCTTATTAGGACGTAGGTGGGGCTCGTCTTCTCGACGAATTTCTACTACATACGAGTTTCTACGTTCCCAAAAAGATTTTCCATTTTAGGCATTGAAAAAAGCAATCACCCGAGCATTCTCACCGCGATATCGAAAATAGTATCTGCCCTTAGTTCTTCATAAGTTTACCGACTCAGGCATGCATCACACGATAGTTTATGTTTTGCTTTGTAGATTAGGTATATCCGCAAATAAATTTGCAATTCTTGGTCGAAAAGTCATAGTCGGTACTGTTGACAGAGCTATCCTGTTCGATCGGAGTTTTCGATCTCCAACATGTTAGTTCCTTTTTAAAGCTACATTATTCGGCTATCAACTCTAGTCAATAGTAATGGCTTCACCTCACACAAGTCAGTGAAATGCAGCGTTGTATGCGACCTTACTAGGACGAAAATCGAATATCCCGTCTGCGCCCTATACTAGGAAAAACTAATTTAAAACCAATCTAATCAATTCTTTGGGCCATTTTGTCATTCCTTGTACTGGTACAGCCTTAGGTACCTAAATATATGGGGTCGAGCCTGGAATTAATTTGGATCAAATCTGCATTGTATCAAAGCTCTAATGAGAACTGTAGTTTTCAGTGATTTTCTATAATAATTCTGTGACCGTCATCAACTGAGATTGCAGAAACATTTTCCATCCAAAATGTTATCTCCTATCATATCGTACTGGCATACCTCGACGAAATATGGTCGTTAAAATGTCTTAAGATCAACAAGTCAATTTCATATGGCATCTTTTTCCATTGATCTAAGCACATCATCCGTGATTGTTAGCATATAAATTAGTTAATAGTAGTTTAATTTATTAAATTTAAATTGGCTTAATTGACCCCTATTGTGTGTGCAAGTGTTCCACGGCGGAAACATTCAATGTGTAATATTGTACGGTATTGTGTGTGATGAACATAAATATGATTGAATAATATTGTGTGTGGGGCAGTAACTATTCGTCGTTGTTGGTTAATATTTAAATGCATAAATTCTAAAGAGCAATTTTAGTTAATATTTTTGTCAAGTAAAAGATTTCAAGTGGAGTACTTAACTGACAAGTAAAATGTAACCAATATGTATAAAGACACTGGGTTGAGTATGCATGTACAATGTACATATAGAGACATCGGACTTGGCAAATAAGTGCACCAATTGTGTATAGTGTGCACAGTTAGTAACATTTGTAATTTCGTTGTTTTTGCCGAAACAAACTCGAGAACAAACTTAAGTTCACCAGCTGAAAGTCATCTGTTCTCGAAAACGATGACAAGAGATAAGAGCGATAAGCTCTAGTTAGTGGCTTCTTATATTGCGAAACGTGGGTTAAAATAAACGAAGTACAAGGTCATGAACGGTAACGACTTAATTAAATGAAATAGTAGATTTGTTCATTATATCAATGTCGGCCAGCAAAGTTGTGAACATAACAAAGATTCTTTGTCATTAGTATAGTAAGACGACACACCTCTAAGTCATTTATTTAGAATTTATATTCCAAATTTATATGCAAGGGGAAATGCTATTGTTCAATGTCCCAATGCAACAATCAATTACATTCATACTTCAAGTAGATTTCTTGACTGACGAATGAATGATCATTGAAAATTCTGTCCGGGTCTATACGATTTACCACCAGCAATTTACTTCTAATTGTCCACATTTTTTTACGTACCCGTATTAACAACATCGACAACACAGCACTGTATATATACGGATCTGAGTATTATATAGGAATCCTGCCATATAGAGCCGAATAACGCATAATCTCTGAACAAAATGAATAATTTAATTAAAGTTAATTTGTGTCCCCGAGTTCTCCTTTCATTTCTTTTTACCATTGTCTACTGAATTTCATTTTCTATGCGAAGTAAATTGACCAGTATACAAAAAAAAAATCGTTTTTAAACAGTCGCTTAAACTGTGCCGTATCGATGTATGCGTGATTCACTTTAGAGCTGGATGAATGTGGACAACGACAATTTTGTTTCATTGAAACATTTGATTCTATATCGCATTCACATACACATCGCAGTCCCACATATATATAAGCCAGCATAATATACAAAACGTACTAAGTGTAACTGTTCAAGTCACCAGATTTTGTAAGTTTAGAATTTGAAATATAAAGTCATTTGTAAATCGACAACAGCTCAGGATCGTGTCAACTGAGAGCGCATTTTATCTCGATGCTTGGATATAATATTTATCGGATCGGGAACCAATAAAAGAATATTTTTTTTTGTATTTTAACTTGGTTTTGATGGTTGTGAAGAAAAATGAAATGAAATTTGTGCATCAAATCGAATAATTTTCTGGAAAGTTATATTCATTTACATGTTGACCCCATGACATTCCGTTAATATTTTATGTGAAAATTCATGTGTGTGTAGTCACAGCAAATGATAAAACGAAAATTATTTTAAAATATTTCAATTAAAACACCAGTTGAATGTGAAAACATTTCTGCTTCATTTTATATACTTTACATAAAGTCAAAGACGTTCGGAAAAAAAAATATTTTAAATTGCAGTGCCGTTACATTGCTATCATTTCTTTTCTAAGTACTAGTGCCGCAGGAGATGCTTACTACTCCTGCCGCCCAAGTGCTTTTCAAAGAGTTTGATAGAATCGACTTGGAATGCTGATTTTAAATAAAAAAAAATAATTATGTTCGTGACCAGCCAACACTGGCCAACAGTGGAATAATATTATCAGTCCATTTGATTCGATTGAACTTCCTATAAATTGGTAAGCTATTGCGGAACTAACGTTCTTCGAGCCTTCGATCATGATCAGAGGGATTCTTTTGAAAAACAGCCTACCGAAATCGGGCGTGTTTTCTAGTGGAACTTTTTATAGGTACCTAAAAAGGACTTCGACCCTAGAAGCCAAAACCACTCTCAAAAAAATTCTTCGAAGCTTTTATGGCTGGTGAAAGGTGATCGAAAGCCGAAAATTTGCACTTTTCTTACCAAAATTTCTCCAGGTACACGAGCCGTACAGGGTCGTGTGGGGTGTCATTAGAAAGGTAATCACATGTACTATTGAGCCGAAAAGAGACTCATTGGTTTTAAAATTAATCCACACTGAAATATGTGCAGAGGAAGTTTTCAACAGAAAACTTGCAATTTTCTTACCAATATTTCTCCAGTTACACGAGCCGTACATGGTGATGTGGGGTATCATTTGAAAGGTAATTTTATGTGCTTTTGGGCCAAATAGGGTCTTATGGGGTTTGGATGCATATGCGATGAAATATGGGCACCTAAACATTTCAACTTCTCATATTTCATCGCATATGCATTCAAACCCCATAAGACCCTATTTGGCCCAAAAGCACATAAAATTACCTTTCAAATGATACCCAACACCACCATGTACGGCTCGTGTAACTGGAGAAATATTGGTAAGAAAAGTGCAAGTTTTCGGTTGAAAACTTCAACTGCACATATTTCAGTGTGGATTAATTTTAAAACCAATGAGTCTCTATTCGGCTCAATAGTACATGTGATTACCTTTGTAATGACACCCCACAAGACCATGTACGGCTCGTGTACCCGGAGAAATTTTGGTAAGAAAAGTGCAAGTTTTCGGTTTTTGATCACCTTTCACCAGTCACAAATGCTTCGAAGAATTTTTTTGAAAGTGGTTTTGGGTTCTAGGGTCGAAGTCCTTTCTAGGCACATATAAAAAAGTCCACTGGAAAATGCGTCCGATTTCGGTAGGTTGTTTTTCAAAAGAATCCCTCTCAATGAAAACGGATTAGGATTGATGTCCGGATGCAGCGTCGATCCGAAGTGTTGGTTATTAGTTACAACTAATTTTTATTCATTCTAGATAGATCCGTAGATTGTGCGTTTAGAAATGTGTCTGTCTATCGAGAATACAATTCAGTCAGTAAGTACTTAGAACTTTCTCAGAAGAAACAAAAAAAAATATCTGCTTCGGTTGATTGTGTAAGTAGAAAATGACAAATTCCGAATGTGATCAACTGAATTAAATGAAGAGATCAATATTGAACATCCAAATCTATGGCGAAAGCATTGTTGCCGACACTTTCAGTGTGATATTATGTCATGTTAAAAAAATTATTCATTTCGATAGAATCAATTTGTTTACATCAACAATTCGTAGATCAATGAAAAAACGAGTTAAAATGAAATTTATTGAGTTGTCGTAAGTTTTCTTCTCTCTTTTTTTTTTAATAGAATTTAATTGACGAAATGAAGATTCAGCTGAACACATTGTGAATTGCAATGAATATTTATATGAACAAACAACCGTACGGCATGTGACATCACTATAACTGCGATCAACACCCAAAACGTGTATGGACAGTTTTAGTTCCTGATTCTAAATATAAAAAAAGAAAAAAGAAAATCTAGCTTGTCACGATCAGGCCCTATTTCTGTTCGAAGGTAAATTAGAATCACATAAGTGCGTGCGAGACAAAACTATGAATTTAAAACAGAAATCGCTCCTGATCCTGACGAGCTATAGTTAATTTTCTTTTCTCCCCATAGGTTTTCGGGCTCGTGGCTGATGCACTGCATATCTTGGATTCGAACTAGACTCTAAACTCACGTTCAAGTCACACACCAACAAGTCGGTTGAAAAGGGGAACAGATGTTTTAAAAGCTTATTCCCTCTGCTGGGTCATAAATCCCGGCTGTCGATCGCCAACAAGAACATTCTGTATAAATCGGTAATCAGGCCGATCATCACGTATGGAGCTCCAATTTGGCACCGAGCAGCTAAATCCCACACGAATAGACTGCAGGTTCTGCAAAATAAGTGCCTGAAAATGATCAATGGACGTCCTTGGTGGTACTCAACTCAACTTCACAATGAAACGAGATATCCTACGATCACCAACTTCACACGATCAATAGCAAGTAAGTTCGCTGACAAATGCGTCAATTCTACATACGATCTAATAAGGGATTTGGTAACCGAATGATGACCTTGCCTATCTCGACAGAAAAGTTTCAAGTTCATCGTTTACCTGGCTGAAAAGGATGTTTTTCTTCAAGACGAAACTTGCTGTGAAGGACCGTGTTGTAGTTGACTACAACTTTTGGTTTTTGATTTGCGTGAAGACGGGTTTTGCCGACTCTAAGCGTTGTAGATTTATCGAGTTTATTTGTGTTTTTGTCCCTGTTTATTTATTCTTTACAATTGATCATGTGAAGGTTTTTGTTGATCTTTTCCTTCGAATTGTTTGATGGTGTAGCGGAACGTTGGTTTAATGAAATTAGTTCGCTGTAAAACCAAAAGGTTGAATCTCGATAATTGACTCGCATTGCTATGTTAAGCTTACTGAATTATTTTGATTATAATAAATTTCTTTGACTTTGACTTGGCTGATGCACTCAATTAATCAACATTTGTAAAGTACAGAAATGTTTTCCAGTGACTGATCTGCCAACACTTTCTTCTTTGGCTCAGTAAGGCGCTTTCAATTAGCCACGTTCATAAGAGAAGTGTAAGCATTAGGTCAGTTATTGAATCTATTACTTCATTTGTTTGACGTCATTTGAGTTCATTTATTCATAGAGTAAATGCCCGTAACGGACATTCAAATGTTTTTTTTTTTCTCTAAAAATGATCATTTCATCGAAATGCATTTGAAATTTTTTAATAGAAAGTACGAAAATTTCGACTCGTTTTTTCTGTTCATCATGGCCCTACGTTAGTGAAGGGCCGTGACGCAAGTCCGTTCACACTGAAAAATTTTACAAAAATTTTTCCGCAGGACTTTTTACACGAACTTTTTGACTTTTCCCCCTTTGCTCCTACTACCCCCAAAGTATTTTATTCGTAATCTGGGCGTCCATACGAGTTCAACGAGCTATCACACGCCTCATAAGGTTAAGATTTGGCCGAGATATTACATTTCAAAACTTGGAAATTTGCAGAAATTTGTATGAAGAAATTAATTTTCATGCATTTTGAAATTGATGAATATTACCAACCTTTGTTACTTTGTTACTTTGTTACTTTGTTACAAGGAAACTTTTGAATTTACCGATGAATTTGGCTGAAATTTTCAGGGTATGTTAAGGACGTAATTCTAAGAAACTAATTTGAAGGAATTTTTATAAAAGCTTATAATTTCGGAGCTATGAGCGTGTTAACCTATTGAGCTATGGGATCTATAACTCGGAAAATATGGCAGATAGAAAGTTCGTTTAAAAGACAAATTTATAGAGTTTCAGATTTCATTTGACACGTGTTTCATGGTTTTCCTAAAAAGTCGTCTATTTGGGAGCCATGAGCGTTTTAAGTGCGAGCTATGTCAGCCATAACTTGGAAAATACTGCAGATAGAAACCTTGTGTAAAAGACAAAATTATAGAGTTTTAGATTCTAGTCGATACGTGTTTCATGGTTTTCCTAAAAAGTCGTCTATTTGGGAGCTATGAGCGTTTTAAGTGCTAGCTATGTCAGCCATAACTCGGAAAATACGGCAGATAGAAACCTCGTGTAAAAGACAAAATTATAGAGTTTTAGATTCTAGTCGATACGTGTTTCATGGTTTTCCTAAAAAGTCGACTATTTGGGAGGTATGAGCGTGTTAAGTGCGAGCTATGTCAGCCATAACTCGGAAAATACTGCAGATAGAAACCTCGTGTAAAAGACAAAGTTATAGAGTTTTAGATTCTAGTCGATACGTGTGGTGTTAGGGAATCTCGCGCCGCGTCATTCACAATAACTCACAAAGTGACAGCTTCCTTATACAAAATGTGCCAAAATGTGAATTATTGTGAATGACGCAGCGCGAGATTCCCAGCAACCATACGTGTTTCATGGTTTTCCTAAAAGTTCGACTATTTGGGAGCTATGAGCATTTCATTTTGACACATTTTGTATAAGGAAGATGTCACTTTGTGAATTATTGTGAATGACGCGGCGCGAGATTCCTCAACACCACCTACACCGATATCAGTTCTTTTGTAAGTGGATAACAGGACTTGCGTCACACCTCCACTGTAAGTGGTTTTGGGCGATATCAACTTCTTGAATTATAATCGTGTAAAATTGACAAATAAGTTTCGACCGTAAGAGATGCATCGCATTCACATCAGATAGCTATAAAGCATCTTTCTGGTCTTTTTAACGTTGCGCTTTAGCAACGAACTAAACGAACAACGATGAAGACCAACCTATTACCACCAAAATGTGAAAAATTCACAGTTCGTGCTCAAAATAGTTCACATCTGTACTCGAACTGTGTATCATTTGTTCACATGTTCTTGGTTTCTGTGCACATTTTGAGTTGTGTACACAGAATGTGAACACTCTGTACGCCTGACTTTTCCCGTGTACAGAATGTGAACACTCTGTACACCTGAATTTCCTTTGTAAACAGAATGTGAACACTCTGTGCTCTGGAATTTTAGTGGACAGAATCTTCATTTTTTGGCCAGGTGGATGGAAAGAGATTGAGTAACAAGACATTTTAATATGGTGAAATGAAATCAATTTTTAACGCTACAAATCATAAGCTGTGCAGTAGACAGTTTCTAAGGCCTGATTCCTACTTTCGAAAAACCACTCGGTTTTGCTTCTGTTCACCTAAACTTCGCCTTTTTTTCTATTGTTTAAAGTGTATACGGAGAGGAAACGGCGTACCTTTTTTCGTAAGTGGAAATTAATGGACTTAGTGAAAAATAACCTTACCATTTAAATGCCGGCTTTTGACCTACACATTCTTAAAATCTATTTTTAACCGTGAAACTATGATGTAGGGATGAGCGGGTTGACCCGAAGATTCGGGGAACCCGCAAACCCGACCCGATCCGTCGGGTTTTGGGCAGGCGGGTTGTGAGTACTTCGGGTTGGCTCTGAGTCGGGTTTCAAAAAATGAATTTCGGGTTTTGCCGGGTTTGGGCGGGTATTTCAAATCAAAGCCCGAATTAACCCAACGTATTTGAAATGACTATAGAAGTGATTAGTTCAGTTCGGGTTATCTAATAAATCAGAGTTTTTCTTCAGTTTACTCTTCAGTTTATTTGATTGTCGTCCGTTCAATTCTTTGTCATACTTGAAAGTTTAAGATACTGACAGAAGTGTCCAGTGTCACTGAATCACAAGTGATGAAAATTTAAATTTAACTTTAAATTTAAATTCAGTAACAGTCGACACATCTGTCAAATTCTTAAACTTTCATCTTTTTGTCTTTTATACTCGAGTATAGAAACTAAACTCGGGTCGGGAATACTTTTATTATTCACGCCATTACTGAGCATAAAACAGAAACTTTAATTCGTACATTCGAAAGTACATTCAGTCATTTTTAGACCCGTACAAATTTTTTTTTTTCCCGTTTGGTATTATCAAAAGAGAGGCTAAGTTCGAAGATGAGTGATTTTGGGTCGACCCCTCCCGAGCTGGGGCCTAATAAGTGCTTTACGGTTTTTCGAAGATATCTCCAGACATTTAAACGTTACAATTGTATGTGATACGTCAAATGAAAGGTATAGAATACCGATCGACAAAAAAAAAGTTTATGGAAATCGGATGACCGACTCGTGAGTTAGACCCCTTGGTATGAACCAGGCACAGGGCGGCAAGCAGTTTTTGCTTGTAGGTCGGCCAAATTTGAACATATTTCGTCTGTTTTCACTTTATTAGACAGGTATTGACCGTACCAATCAGGGAAAAAAAATTTATGAAATTATGTTCTCCGGAGCGTGAGCTAGGTCTTTTGGAGTGAGCCCTTATCTGGCTACTCGGCCGTACAGTGAACGTGGAGTATTTTGTCAATATCTCGAGTAAATTTTGACCGAATTTCATGAATTTTTTTTTTGTTTGAAAGGTATTAACGAATGTAAAGCGTCAGTAAAATTTCAGGTCTCCTAACAAAATGGCTGCCGGCGGCCATATTGGATTTTATTAAAAGTGATATATCTTGGGAAAAATGGTACTTAGATAGTTTCTGTTAACATGGAAATAATTTGTTATGTGTGTGGGGTGTTTCAGGCATTACATATATGGACATCTATATATACCCATATACAGCTATATTGAGCTATATACAGGCATATAGAGCTATATTACAGCATATTCATCTGTGAAATGTTTATTTATATGTAAATATAGCGGTATATAGCTGTTTAAATAGGAATTTATGAAATTTGACTTCATACGGGGCTGTCTATATTGCCTCCGGCAATTTATTTGTGTATGATAACAAGAAAAAAACTGGGTAATGTAAGTAAAAATTACCTAACATCTAACATAGCTTTTCAGTAAAGAATGAAGTAAAAGAAATGAAGAGTTTCACAGTAAAGGCTTTTGATACGAATAGGTGTTTCGTACGGGTCGGCGTTAGCTATGTTTCAACTATTTTTCACGAACTGTGCACTCATCTTTTAAATGACCTGCTATGGGGCATGTTTTGAAAAATAAACCGTACTTACGGCATGAATATATTTTTAAAGTTTTAGATTTTATCCTGTCGATATTTGACGACACTCATAAATTTATCTCTGATCAATTGGCGAAAAACTAACCCCAAAACTGAGTCGTTCATCTGTTCAGCCATTTGACTTTATTTGCCAATGGTGTGAAATCTGTCATCGCCGATAGAATTTTTATATACAGATTTTATTGGGCGAGCCGGTTTTTGGGCGGGTTTCATAAATAGTTAACGGGTTGGGCCGGATTCGGACGGTTTAAAAATCTTCCGGGTTTCAAAAGTGTCGAGTTTCAGAAAGGGATAACGGGTTGGGTCGGGTTCGGGCGGGCTTTTGAAAAAACCTCAACCCGCTCATCCCTACATGATGGCACATTTTTGACCAAATGGATAAAACTGTAGATCATGCTATCTTCAACATTTTTCTCCATTTGAACAGAAATGTGTCATCATGCCTTTACGGTTAAAAATCGATTTTAAGAATGTGTAGGCAAAAAACTGACATATAAATGGTACGGTTTTTTAAATAAAAGAACTCTTGATTAAAATTTTCACTAGGTCTCTCAAGCAAATTACGGCAGTCCAAAGTACAAGAATTTATAGAAACGATAATCGTATCCACATCCCCATGTATTTATTGTTTTAACATACATTTTACAACCTCTTGGGTGGGTCAGGTCCATCGACTGACTAAATTTTTTCAATAACTGCAGTCTTAGTTTTCTTACCATTTTTAGATCACAAAATTATAGTCAGATGAAAAAGCGATATAAGAACAGTATGTTTGCTACATCATCAATTGTATTCATCTATTTTATATTCAATGGCCGTATTAGCCATATTATGCTTTATTTTACACAAATTTATTTTAATTTTCTGAACAAACAAAGGGAGCTATGAGTTTAAGTTTCAGCGAGCGATGTTTTACTCCCAGTAAGAGTTTACTATAAAAAGATGGCATATTTCTTTCATATACCTCTAGAATAAATGAAACTCGTCTGAATTACATTTATATTTTTTGCAGAATCTTCGCTGAATATAATGGTAAGTGTCCGAACGATCGGGGTGTTTACATAAGTAGTATGCCTGAATTTATCGCTAATTAACCTTTTGAGTTAATATCAGCAGGTATTCGAATCATTTTCTTTGACGAGACACTTCTATAGTACAGAGGCAACGCGTGAAGTGTAACCATTGTTTCAATAAAACATTAGGCCTAAAATAAAGTCTGGTGTCCACTTAAAAATGTTCACCGTAAAAGAGTGCCGGAGGATTTCGATTGGTTGAAATTCGTCTCTCTCGTTTGTTAACCAATAAAAATCCTTGGCTCTTTTACGACGAAATGTTTTAAGTGGAAATCAAGCCTATTTAAAACAAAGGACTATGTAGTATTGAATGTACACTGTACAGTGTACATTCTACAGATGCATCCAAAGAAGTGGGACGATTTGGTATATTCTGATGCTGAGTTGCATAAAATAAAGCTTTTGGAAATCTGTTTAGAATTATTCAAGTTATCGTGGCATCAAGGAATGAACAAAGTGTGACAAACATTTTCTGTATTTAAGGTTTTTGGTCATACATTCCATGTATTTTCAATCATAGTAGTGAACATTTTGTGATAAACATTTTAGAGTGTTTTTCATTCGTAAGACCCATGACTTTCAGTCAAGGTAGATCAAATTTCTCAAATAATGTATATTCACACACCGTTGACAAACTCGCGTTATCCAGAGTAATCCACAAAATTTCTTACATCAATGTGACTTCTGTACACGTACGCATAGTTACCGAACCGACTTACTTCAAGAAGAGAAGTGTTTAAAATGCTCGTTGGTATTCGAAAGTGTTTAGCTGTACGACCTTCAAAACCAATGTGTGCAGAGTAATTATCGAGAAGTACATCTGTAGCACTATTATTTGGAGTCAGACTGGTCAAATATACACCAATTCCGTCAACAGCCCCTGTACCGTTTCCGTCTGACATCTTTTTGTTGGTGTTAGTAAAAATTTAATTTATTCATCTTCACTGAGAGAAATGTCTTACCCTGATATATCCTGATCTTTTGATAGCTTGGAGGCCCTCAATGGTCGTGTAATGAAAGAGATATTGTGGTAACATGATGAATGTTTATTTAAAAACAATAAAAATGTGTTTAGGTCTGTGCTACACGCTCAAAAATGTTATAAACCCGAGTATGTGCACTTTATTTATATTCACCGATATCAGAAAGGTTGGCGGAAGTGACTGGTCGACATTTGATTTACTCACTAAAAGATAAAGACAGAGCTAAAACTGTCCCATAATCTTTAAAAACAACGTAGATAATGAATTGAATGGACTCGCATAATGCTTTTTGGTATAACCATTCACTCACAATTTACAACTAAAGATTAAGAATTAAATTTCCTAAAAATAGGACTTGCCAACGCACTTTCTATGAGAGGGCATTTACGCCGTAAGTGCGGTCGAAATTCAATATGGAAAGTGCAGAGGGCTTTCTAACGTAGCATCATTTTCATACAAGGAAATGTTGAAACGTATTTTTTGGTTCACTTTTTCATCGAATCATTCACTTAAAATTCAAATTTTAGGCACACTTACGGCGCCCTTGATTGCAATTAAATCTTTTGTGACAACCAATCATTGCGCACACACTTTGTAGTTATATTTTTTATTTTTTAATGACAAATTTTCGGATTCAAAACCAAAATTACATTTTCAATTTTTTATTTTCAAGCGTAGGTATTCGAAAATGCTGATAACATTGTTGACTAATCGTCTAGTGTACAACTTTGTCAACTATCCGGAGAAAAGCATTAAAAATTAAACAATATCCATATGGATTTTCTTTTATATGAAATTGCGTTTTATCGGTTGGCCGTGTTTCCCATAAATTGCTTACTTTAGCGTTGGGCTCCTTTAAGTGGACGCAATTTTTTGAATATAAAGAATTGGTGTTAAAGTTAAATTTTTGCGTATCGGAGCCTTGAGCGTCACCCTTTCTGATATCAAAACTTTTGTAAGTAAATAACTTGCGTCACCCTTCCCCTTTTAAGGGGTTTTTGTCTGATTTACAATACCGATCGACAAAAAAAGTTTATAGCAACGCACTGCTCCTAGCATGAACATAAGAAATATTTGGAGGCTGATGAAGTCACAGTAGGCACTGCGATTTTTTCATAAAGATCGATGACTTGTTTTCGTTGTATGAGTTAAAACACACAATACAATCAATCTTAAGCGGCAGCTCTCATCACAAAAGCCTCCAAATTGGACATTTGTCAAAGTAGTGTTCATGCTAGGAGCAGTGCGTTGTTTATAGAAATCGGATGACCGAGTCGTGAGTTAGACCCCTTGGTGTGAATCAGGTACAGGACGCGAAGCAGTTTTTAGGCATTGACTGTACCAATCAGGGAAAAAAGTTTATGAAATTCGACTCACCAAAGCGTGAGATAGGTCTCTTGGAGTGAGCTCATATCCGACTACTCGGCCATACAGTAAAGGTGGTGTTTTCTTTGTTAATATCTCGAGTAAACTTTGACCGAATTTCATGATTTTTTTTATGTTTGAAAGAATTAACGAATGTAAAGCGTCAGTACTATTTCCGGTCTACTAACAAAATGGCTGCCGGCAGCCATATTGGATTTAGTAAAAGTGAAATATGTTGGTAAAAATGGTACTTAGAGAGTTTCTGTTAACAGAGAAGTAATTGGAAATCTATATATAACTAAATACAGCTATATTGAGAGTAATGTGAGTTTCACATTATAAGCTTTTGATACGAATAGGTATTTCGTACGGGTCGGCTTTAGCTATGTTTTTATAATACTTTTGCTATTCGCACATTGTGAGAATAGTCACTTTATAATATTTCGGCTATTTCAGCGACGACCCAAAAATTCTTTTGGGAATATCTTTAAGATCATCGGTCCTTCATAACTCATCTTCGAAAGTGATCTGAGGAATTTAATTCCTCGTCGATTTCGTTATCGTGGACTTGAGTAATTCTAAACGGATTTCCAGAAACTTTTTTTTAATCAAGGAATGAACAAAGTGTGACAACCATTTTCTGTATTTAAGGTTTTTGGTCATACATTCTATGTATTTTCAATCATAGTAGTGAACATTGTGTGACAAACATTTTAGAGTGTTTATCATTCGTAAGACCCAAGACTTTCAGTCAAGGGAATAATTTTCCAGAAACATACGATAAACAAAACAATCTTAACTACGATTTAAAGACAATGTACATTCATTTATCTAATGTCATGAACTACCGTGCGGTTTCTATTTTATGCGCGGTATCGAAAGTCTTTGAGAAGCTGCTGTTTACCGTCCTGTTCGAAAAATTTAAAAAAATACATACATCCATCCCAGCACGGTTTTCTCGTTAAAAGGTCGACACAAACAAACTTAATGGAATTCGTGACGTCGGTATCCCAGTCGATGGCGAAAGGTGGTCAAGTTGATGTACTTTACACCGATTTCTCCAAGGCGTTTGGCCGTATCGACCACGACATTCTACTCAAGAAACTATTAAAGTTTGGATTCAGCAAACCCTTAGTAACATGGTTCCAATCATATCTATCGGAGCGTTCGTTGTTCGTATCAATTGGAGGTGGAAAGTCAAAAAAGATAACTCCGACTTCTGGTGTGCCTCAAGGTTCAATAAATGGGCCCGTTTTTGTTCACCATATTCGGCAATGATCTACTTCAGTCATTGGAAACGTCGTTCGGATTCGCTGACGATCTCAAGCTGCTCAGAAAAGTTGACAACGGCGGGGATTGCTACATTTTTCAACTGGAAATGAATCGATTGCGCAAATGGTGGACCCTGAACCGACTAGACATGAATGTAAAAAAATGTGCTATCATGTCATTCACCCACAAAGCTGAAATCAACAGGCTGGAATATCAATATAAAATTGGGGACGACATTCTTCTAAGAGTACGATCGAAACTGGATCTGGGTGTTATGATCGACGATAAATTATCTTTCAAAGAACACGTAAGCATGACAACACGGAAAGCCTATCAAATGCTCGGGTTCATCTTTCGATGTGGTAAATACTTTAAGTCTAGGGAGAGTTTGCTTGTCCTGTACAACTCGCTTGTTCGAAGCCGACTTGAATATTGTGCTTCAGTTTGGAATCCGACATACAAAGATCGCATTGAGATCATCGAAAATGTTCAACGCACGAATATGTTGTTTTACAAGTTTCGAATCCCAAAAGTAGATTACGTAAATAGATGTCGGCACCTCCAACTGCATTCACTGGCGAACAGGAGACTGGAAAATGATGAAATAGTTTTGTAAAAACTGATTCGTGACGGGATTGACTCTTCTCTAATTCGTCAACTGTCGTACCACAATAGAAGTCGTGACACTCGGCAAAACAATCGGGTCTTCTATTCCATACAGTGGAGCAGCAACATTGTACGTAATGAGCCTCTTCATCGGATGCAAGAAAATCAAGACGAATATTTCTCAGATGTTGATATAATTAATGGGAGGTTTGATTGGTTTAAGAAAACGGTTAGAGCTAAATTTAATAACTGATTAACAATGTGACTGGATTAGAAATTAGCAATGATCTGGATTTGGATTTTCGTTATGATAATTTGTGTTTGTTTAGTTTAAGATTAATATGTTATTGGGCTGAAAAAGTCTGTTTATTGATCTATAAATAAATAAATTTAAAAAAAACGTATTTTTAGGCTAAGTACAAAGCTTTGCTAAGTATCAACACTTAAATAATTCAGCTACACATGGCATGTTTTCCGCCATCCACCGGCAAACAGCAGCCAGTAATAAAGCTTGCTGTATCACCGGCCAAAAATAAAATAGCCGACGAAACTTCAGATGTGTCGCCATGGCGTCCCATAGCATGAGTCAATTTACATTTTTCCAAAAAAGCAGCAAAATCTTCATCCGTCATTCCAAGTTTTTTATGCATTCCAGTGCCAATCGTTCCTGGATTCACTGAATTTACCCGAATCCCTTTGCTGGCCAAATCCAAGGCTGTACATCTGGTGAACTGATCCAATGCCGCCTTTGAGACACAGTAAGAAATGGCGTTCGGAAATGACCTCAAGCCAGTGATACTCGATACGTTAACTATGTTACCTTTTGTCTTAATTAAATGTGGTATGGCCCGTTTGGTCAATTTAAACACTGAGCGAACATTTACATCCATCAAATCGTCGAAGTCGCTGATTTCAATATCTTCGACTGAACCCTTTTGTAACACTCCGGCATTATTGATTAGAATGTCTATCTGGCCGAAACGTTCAATGGTTTTATTTATCACTGAATCTTCATGTTTTGTAATGTCGGCGATAATATTTAATGCCTCGACATTGGCAGGAAGTTCATTGCGAACTTTATTTAAGTTTGCCTCATTACGACCAACCAAAACAACCTTAGCAGCTTCATTGGCAAAACGTTTCACAACATCCGCACCGATTCCAGAAGAAGCGCCTGTTACAATGACAACTTTATTCAGAAAACTCATTTTATAACAAATTAAATTTAACAGATAAATGAACCGAATGAAATTGAATTTCTGCAACGCACTGTGCTTTGATTTCTGCCTAAAAGATCAAGATTTACACAGTTCCTTTCACAGCTGTTTTTGTTTGTAAACAAATATTGTGTTGAAATGTCAAATTTTGAACTTGACACCTTGAATGTTTTGCGACATAGCGCCAAAATATTCAATTTTTAAATCTACGAAATTCATTTGTGAGATTATTGAGTGTTATTAAATATCAAAACGTCCTAAGTCCATTCCTATCTATCCTTTTAGGAATATATCAAAATTTAGTAATAATTTTGCAAAATATCAAGAGAAGCTGCACGTTAGTAAGCGAGTCCACACTACAAAAAAGTAAAAAAAAAAAAAAAAATTAGGGACTAAGGAACATATATACAGCAACTTTTTGAAAATTTCCAAAATGGAAATAATGACGAGAACATCGATGACGACACATTGGTAAAGTTTGGAGATGAAGTCTTTGACAGGGTCGACAGTTATGTATACCTCGGCCACAAACTGAAACTCGGTTTAGACATTCAAAACGCTGAAATAAAACGAAGAATTGGACTTCGTTGGGCAGCTTTTGGTAAACTTAGATCGATTCTTCAAGAAGCAACATGAACAATAGTCTGAAACGTAAAGTATTCGATTCGTGCGTCCTTCTAGTTCAGACATACTGCGCTGAAACACTTACGTTGACCAAAACATCAGCAAATAAACTGCGAGTAGCTTAGATATCAATTCAACAGCAAGTAGAAATTGGCAGCAATGGATGGTACAAAATGGAAGGAGCTAGGGGAGGCCTACAAATAGAAGTGGATATAAACAGGATGAATAAGAAGAAGAAGATGAGCCATCATACCGCAGGACTTGATTACTTTGGCGAACTTTCGACTAAGAAAAGGCTTATAGGGAAGGAGTAGCGCTCGTACGTTTTCAACATTTATATACGTATGATAGGCTTGTCCGGCAGCATTACAAGGCAACGAGTCGGCAACGATAAATCAGTTACCATTTAGTGGACAGTAAGCGGAAAAATTCAAAAACGAAGACAGAAGATTTCCCGCGTTAGAGTCCACGCTTTTCTTATAAATTTTCCGCTGAATAATGTTTTCCATTAATCTGAACCCAATGCAATCGAAAGCGACCTTACTAATTGGCAACATTATTTGCAGTAAAAAGTCAATCAGAATTCTTGGCTTCTTTATTGAGCGCATACAAAAAACTGTGTACAAGGTTTTAAAGTACTTTGTGCTTGTCTTGTCTGGTGAAGTTGTGTGTTTTAACGAAGTTTTGCACAATTGTCTCTTTAGTCACTCCATTTTTGGAACGACATCCATTGTCGCAATTACAACCGAATATATTACAAGATCCTACGCCACAATTGATTTGCAGACTACTAGGCACAGTCTCGCCATCGAAGCAGAAATATGTGATGCACTTCTTTTTGTATTGATCGGCATCGTTACGAATCCAATAATCGTTGTTGTCAATGGCATTCAAGAAAAAAGTAATTCCTGGAACGTAATGGAGCGGTCCAGCTGCAACAGTGTTTATTTCGGTTTCTGCTGGTGAATCTACACAAACGTGTTCAATGATCGCCGCTGTGGAGCAACATTCTGCGTCCACATCATTTGCAGATAACACGATCAATAAGACGGTGACAGAAATTATACTCGTAACTAGAGATTTTGCCACTGCATAAAAAACAAATCAAATTCAATTTAAGTGTGAGAGAGAGAAAGCGTTATGATTTTTTATTTTGGTGAAATGTTTAGAGAGTGTTCATAAAAATGATGTGACACAGAAATCGTCTTTTACAGACTCCCCACCCCCCGTTTGTCACACTTTTTCAGAGTCCCTCCCCCCTAAAAGTGTGGCATCATTTATTAACGCTACTTTATGAGTTATTGGGATGTTAGTGTGCGTAGACATGTCTATCTATTTGAAAGATTTCTTACTTGTTTCTAATATGAAATTGTTAAGATCGATGGTTCTGTATCGCTTCTGGATTGCAAAAACAAACGTCTCTGTTTTCGATGATTATCGACCTTTAATTAAATGAAAATTTCTGTTAATGTTCCACTAAATACAAAAACTCCAAAATCGATCAATGTTGTATGTGAAATATTTGCGATCAAGATCATCTGTGACCCATTATTGAAGACCATTCGACGTGACGCATTAACGTACATCGAAAAATCAATTCACGCAAAGGCAGGAATTTTTAACTTCAAAATTTGGTAAACACAATTCAATGAAAATATACTTAGGCTGCGAGCGCACTTACGCCGTTTAGCACTCCGTTTACGAGTGAACAATGGAAGCTCCTCCCACTTTCCATTGTTAAAACGTAAACGGAGAGCTAAACGGTGTAAGTGCGCTCGCAGCTTTATGATTCAAAGATCGTGTAATATAGGATGTGTATATAGGAGGAATAGTAAAGAAGGAAATAAAAGAATTTTTTTTAATACGTTGCCTGTATACGTGCCGCACGTATATTTACGTGCTGAAAGTATATTTATAAAAATGTATTGATATTCGCATACAAGTACATATTCGTGCTGGAAAAGTATTATAGACTGACGTCGGTTTCGGCGGATATAACGTATGTTATACGCCTAGAACGTCCAACTTTTTTCTGGGTGCGGACGAAAGAACGAACGAACGGAATACGTAGGTGAAATTCATCAACTTGAAAATGTAAGAAATTTGATTTTCACTTGCAAAATTAGAATTTTCAAAGTGGAAAATCTCGACTCCCTGTGGACCGATTTTGATGATCCAAAAGACGATTCTTCTTAGAATTTAACTAGGACATTGAAAAAATTATTTGGTGGAATTTGGACAAAAAAGGGGAAACTAAAAAGTTGCTGTGTATATCGTGACGCACCAAAAAAAATTTTTTGTAGTTTTGGAGAAACCTAGTACTAACGCCCATAATAATCCACAGAACAAGAGATCATTATACTGAGAACAAAATATTTGACAATTCGACTGAAAACAGAATGTTTAATTTATGATAAATTTCTTGCATTTCGGTGTACTTAAAAAGTTACACTTGAGGAATTTGTGAAACAATTTTTGCAACCAAATTTTACAAACATTGGACCAAAATTTTTTATTTACTGCTAATGCAGTACTGCTAAATCCCCTTTTAAGGATTTTTTTTCCTGGCGAATACATTGCGAATACACAACACACTCATTGAAAAATCACAACAACAAAGCTGAACGTTCTTCATATATGAACGAAATTTAGATACATACCAAATCGCCTCTTTCACACAATTACCTTCACACAAAAAATCAAATTTTTATTACCACTGACTGTGGTGTTTCAAATATTCCAACTACTCACTGACCACTTAGTTGAGCGGCTTTTATACATTAATTTTTGTGATAATTATGTGATAATAAAAACGCCAAAAACACGTTACATTTAAAAATGATAGCAGGTAATTCTATTTTAACAACGCACTTCAAGCAAAAGTCGTACTCTAAATAGGGTACTGAAACTCGACAGTGCTCCATACAAAATTTTACACTGTAAAAAGAGTTGGCATAAAATTTCATACAAAATATTACTCTATTTGACAGCTGTCATTAATAGCACTTTTGCTTGAAGTGCGTTGATTTTAATCATTTTCTAGCGACATGGCACTGTAAACTTGGCTAGTTTATAAATAAATGAACTTGTACTTGATTGCGTAGATCAAAGGTAATTAATATTTTTCCCCCTTGGCCCCCACGACTCTTAAAGTATGATAATCAGGGCGTTAATACGAGTTCAACACGCACGTCTCATAAGGTTCGAAATTGGCCGAGATATTGCATTTCAAAATCTAGATTTTTGTATGGGAAAGGTCAGATTTGACCCATTCTGAAATGATGAATTTTACCAACCTTTTCTTGTTTGTTTGTTTGTTTGCTTGTGGAATCTATCTCGAAAACGGCGCCTACGATTTTGCTGACTTTTGACAAAAAAAATTTGGGTCGACATGATCTCGTTTAGGAGCTAGGCCTTTCGGAAGTTCCCATACAAGCCTCATATATTTACATGTAAAATGAACGTTTTATGTGTGTGTGTTTTTCTATTGATATGTAGGCTGTTTGGAGATGAAATTGGAATGTTTTTTACTTCAGTTTTGGAGTAGAATGCACCGTATGTGCAAAAACTGGAAAAATTTGGTCACTATCAGTTTTTAGATTTATCTCCGGAATTATGGCAGATGTAACGTTCGTTTCTTCGGCAAAGTCTCAGAGTTTTGAGAGTACAATATGGCCCTATCTCGGGAACTGTAACAGATGGAACTTTCGTTTCTTCGACAAAGTCTTAGAGTTTTGAGAGTAGAATAGGGCAGTATGTACAAAAACTGGAAAAATTTGGTCACTATCTCAGGAACTATGGCAGATGGAGAATTGGTCTCTCCGGCAAAGTCTCAAAATATTGGGAGTGGAATACGGGCGAAATGATCAAAACTGGAAAAGTGTTTCAATTTTAAGGTTGGTGTCTTCGACAAAGTCTCAGTTTTTTAGAAGCAGAAAACAGTGGCAAATATGAAAATTGTCGGGTAGTTGGAATTTCCTGTTTCAAATGTGGTTTTGGTATTATCTTTTGTGTTACATGACATATAATACTGCTTTCTTCGTCTCTAAATAAAAACTTTTGATATGTTATAACTGGCGCTTTAACCTTAAAACTTATAAAAGTACTGATATCAGACAAAAACCTCTTAGAAGAGGAAGGGTGACGCAAGTCCTTTACTTACAAAAGTATTGATATCAGAAAGGGTGACGCTCAAGGCTCCGATACGCAAGAATTTAACTTTAACACCAATTCTTTATATTAAAAAAATGGTTGATGCTATTTGCACAATGTGCAAATAGTCTCTTTATAATAATTTGGCTATTTGCACAATGTGCAAATAGTCTCTTTATAATACTTTGGCTATTTGCACACGGTGCAAATAGTCTTTTTATAATACAAATTCTATTTGCACTGTGTGCAAATAGCCAAAGTATTATAAAGAGACTATTTGCACACGGTGCAAATAGACAAAGTATATAAAAGAGACTATTTGCACACTGAAGCTTTATTTTCGTTCATAAGATTTTTTTTTCGTGAATTTTGTAGAAGAAAATATAACTCCTTTTTCGTAGCACTTTGTAAAAGTGAGTATCCCTCCGATACCGTAGCATTTTGTAAAAGGAAGTATCACTCCTTCGTCGTTACATTTTGTAAAATAGAGTATTCCTCCTTTTTCGTAGCACTTTGTAGAAAGGAATATTTCTCCTTTTTCGTAGCACTTTGTAAAAGGAAGTATCCCTCCTTTACCGTAGCATTCTTAAAGATGGAAGTATCACTCCTTCGTTGTTACATTTTGTAAAAGGGAGTATTCCTCCTTCTTGATAGCACTTTGTGAACGGGAGTATTTTTTCTTTATCGTAGCACTTTGTAAAAGGGAGTATTCCTCCTTTGCCGTAGTATTTTGTGAAAAGAAGTATCCCTACTTTACCGTAGAACTTTGTAAAAGGAAGTATCACTACTTTATCGTGACATTTTGTAGAAGGAAATATTTCTCCTTTATCGTGACGTTTTCTAAAGAAAAGTATCCCTCCTTCCTCGTTACATTTTGTAGAAGGAAGTAACGCTCCTTTATCGTTACATTCTTTAGAAGGAAGTATCTTTTTTATCGTTGCATTTTGTAGAAGGATGTATTACTTCGTAGTTACATTTTGTAGAAGGATATTTCACTTCTTCATCGTTACATTTTGTAGAAGGATGTATCACTCCTTTATCGTTAAATTTTATAGAAGGAAGTATGACTCATTTATTGTCACATTTGATTGACGGAGTCCTCAGTTTCAAATCTAATTGGATATTTGCAATAAAAATAGCAATATTTTCTGTTTTTGTATCAAAAATTAACAAAAACTGTGTAAAATGATCGATTAAAGTAACCGGAATTGACTGTAATGAATTTGGTTTCCTTTAAATTAGTTTGACGCTATTTGTATTGTGTGCAAATAGTCTTTTCTATAACTTTGGCTATTTGCACACGGTGCAAATAGTCTTTTTATAATACTTCTGCTATTTGCACACGGTGCAAATAGAATTTGTATTATAAAAAGAATATTTGCACCGTGTGCAAATAGCCAAAGTATTTTAAAGAGACTATTTGCACCGTGTGCGGCGAGCCTTTTCCTAAAAAAATTGCGTCACAAATGTATGGAAGTCCGTTGAATGTAAAATTGAATAGATATTGAATTGAGGTAATAACGACTTATTCGAACTGCGTTATATGGAACACCCGAGTAGAGTTTTCGTCGTGGCCTCAATTTAATGCAAATGCCAGTCGAATCGCAAACACATTAAAATTGTAGGTTATGTCGCAGGCTTCACAAACAAAACTTGAAGAAAATTTGAGATCCCAACAAAAATCTCTTCGAGAAAAGTGTGACGCAGTCTTTGAAATACAATTTCTAAAATGAATGATATCGCTAGAGTTGACGCTTTCAGCTTCGTTACGCAAAAATTAAATTTTACACCCAATTAGTTCAAACAAGCTGGCTTAGGTTTTCTCATCACCTGCCAAATAATTTTTACAAAAAAAAATTTTGACTGGAAACAACCAAAATTTTACCAAAAAAATCTGTGTCGCATGTGGCAGATAAATTTTCTTGCTGGTCTGTTCCTGAACATCTGCAACTTTGCGACGCAGATTTTTTTGGTAAAATTTTGGTTGTTTCCAGTCAAAAATTTTTTTTTGTAAAAATTATTTGGCAGGTGATGAGAAAACCTAAGCCAGCTTGTTTGAACTAATTGGGCGTAAAATTTAATTTTTGCGTAACGAAGCTGAAAGCGTCAACTCTAGCGATATCATTCATTTTAGAAATTGTATTTCAAAGACTGCGTCACACTTTTCTCGAAGAGATTTTTGTTGGGATATCAGTCGTTTTAGAAGTTTTAGAACACTGCTTTTTATAACAGTTTATAACAGAAATTCGGAAATTTGGCAAAATTCGAAAATTTGACGAAATTCGAAAATTTGACGAAAATCGAAAATTTGATGAAATTTAAAAATGTGACGAAATTCGAAAATTTGACGAAATTCGAAAATTTGACGAAAATCGAAAATTTGACGAAATTCGAAAATTTGACGAAATTCGAAAATTTGACGAAAATCGAAAATTTGCCGAAAATCGAAAATTTGACGAAATTCGAAAATTTGACGAAATTCGAAAATTCGACGAAATTCGAAAATTCGACGAAAATTAAAAAATTTGACTAAATTTAACGAAAATCGAAAATTTGACGAAATTCGAAAATTTGACGAAGAAAGTAATTCTCTATCTGCCACCATTCAAGAAATATCTCCAAAACCCCAATTGACCCACCCATTTCTAACTTTCGACATTTTTCGCAAATGCCCTTCTTTTCTACTCGTAAAACTCTGAGACTTTGCCGAAGAAAGTAACTCTCTATCTGCCACCATTCAAGAAATACCTCTAAAAACATAATTGACCCACCCATTTCCAACTTTCGACATTTTTCACATATGCCCCTCTGTTCTACTCGTAAAACTCTGAGACTTTGCCGAAGAAAGTAACTCTCTATCTCTCATAATCGCAAAAATATTAGTCCTTTCATCCTACGCTCGAGTAGCTCAAAATTTGGTCACTCTAATCACTCTAGCTCAAACGAATCTGACCCGATTTTTGTAATTATTTTTTTGTTCGAATCGTGTTACGAATACCTTTCATTTGATGGGTCGCACACCTCTGTAGGTTTCAATACAGCTAAGCTACAGCCGAAAACGCGTTCCCGACCCTCGAAAACCACACTCAGAAACCACTTCGAGGCCAATAAAACAAAATTCTGGTTTTTCCTGGGGTAATGGCGTATCACATTTTCATTTTTATGCCCACCCTAAGGTACCTGCAAAATTTCATGGAGATTGGCTGACTAGTTTCCGAGATCGACCGTCGATAGATAGACAGATAGACAGATAGACAGATAGAAACATACAGAGTAAGTTGAAAGATTTTGATTGTTTGGAAAACGTTAATTTGGTGCATTTT
Organism: Bradysia coprophila; assembly: GCF_014529535.1. Classification (NCBI taxonomy): domain Eukaryota; kingdom Metazoa; phylum Arthropoda; class Insecta; order Diptera; family Sciaridae; genus Bradysia; species Bradysia coprophila. Next base: position 1,958,086 of record NW_023503375.1, read on the forward strand.
CTATCAAAATGAACAACTTCAAAACGATGTATCTCCGGCAATTTTAAAGTTACATAGTCGAGTGATAGCTCGTATTGCTCGTATTTGAAGCGCGAATAAGATAGAATAGGATTTGTGGTGATACAGGCCAAAGGAAAGAAACTTAAATTCTCGCCTATATATAGTTGCCGCGTCTCAAAAAATTTTCTTCGTTCTTTTTTTGGAAGTTAGACTGCGTCAAGTCCTCCGCTATCGCTCCGGACATGATCACGGACTATAATCCATGAAATTCACAAATTATCAGTGACCACTAATTACAGCAATTCAGCCGATATCGAATTTTGTATAAATTTAAATGAAATTAAATGAAAACAGTGAAAAATAATTATCAGAGCCAAAAATCGCGTGCGTGTTGCGTCACTGCCACTTTCTCCTAATCCTATGAGCCCCTTTGTAATTTGTACGGGGCTAAAAATTCTGCTACAGTCTGGAGAAAGCTTTCGAACGAGATATAACTCATAAAGATCGGAGACTTCTTGGTTTCAAATTTCATAAGCTGATCGAAGTTTTCGCAGAGTGACTCTTAAGGGCTTAAAGTTGAAATAAAATCGAATGAAAACTGCGTTTTTAAAATAATTAATAAGTTTTTCGCTTTATTTTTTCAATTTTTCTTTTTTTTCTCTCTCTTTCTTTCTCATTCAAATCGACTTTTCTCGTAAATGAATTATAAATTTTGTTGTTGTTGTTTAAAATCGAAAATAAATCACCAATCCATTTTTAGCATATATAACATTGTGCATGATGTGAATATAAACTCAACGAAACGAAAAAAGTTGTCTCTTTAAATAGTAATTTTGACATGAATGCGAAACAAATAATTAAATTTTAAATTGTAAATGAAAAAAATAATAATAACTTTCGCAAAAACGAAATAATAATTAAGGTGTCGTCTTCGTTAATGTGACAATGACTGGACTGGGTTTTCGATTGCAAACTGAAATGCAAATTGTGTTACAATTTTCTTTTGGGCTTCTTGTTGTTTTTTTTTTTAATTATTTTGAACATGGAAAATCTGCTGATAAATTATCGGGTGTCAATCAATTATATATTTTCAATTATACACAAAAAAACATGACAAAATAAATGTTTACTTTAGATGGGAAGTTACATAAAAAAGAATGAAGAAAATTTCACTACTATCTACAATTGAAATGAATGGCATTATGAGATGAATGGAACTTGATTTTGGTTTTTCCTTTCCTTTTCCTCTCTCTCTATTTCTGTTACAAATATTTTTTTTTTCGGATTGGTTAAACTGATGATTTTGGCTAAGTGTTTCAATTTGAAGAAAAAATTATTTTTATCCTAATTTACCATTCGGTACATATAAAACAATCGGAAACAGATGCCAAAATTTCCAAACCTTTACCGCCAAAAAAAAAGAAGAAAAGAAAAAATATTCAGCATCCACGTAAAAAAACACACAAATCACGATGAGTTGTTGTCGCCATTATCGCAATTATAATTGTTGCCGTTGACAATAAATGATGTTCCCAAGCCATACAGATGTCCGCAATATTTGTTTTTATCAATATTATCCTCAAAAAACATCTAAAAGTAGAAATTTTCATTTTTAACGTCAATCAATCATTTCGCTGGTCGGGTTTTGATTGTTTTGTTTACAAAGGCGCGCTCATGCATCGACTTATAGAAATGAGTGGGTAATCATTTTCTTGTCGTCTGTGTCCCAAAATTATACACCAAAAAAATTGCTTGCCCTTAAAAAACGACTGTTATCAGGTCAGGTTAGGTCAAACTGCAAAAAATCAGTTCAGATCATTTTGTGATCTGAATTGATCTGAAAATCAAGCTATTTCAGTTCGATCTTAACAATGACCTGAAAGGGCAAGTTGAACTTACTTCAGATTCGTCAACTTCAGGTGAACATGATCTCAACATTGAAAATCAATTTATTGAGCTGTTAACAATGTCCAGAAAGGCCAAATCAGGTAAGGTCGACTTCGATTTTTTTTTCGGGTTGACGACCTAACCCTGACATGACCTTTATAAGTTGGCCACCAATTGAACCGTAAGTCGGAACTTAGTTGACTCACAATCCGACGGTTTGGGTGGTCAACTTAAAAGGTTTACTAAAAAAAACCACCCGAAAAATGTTTGCCCGACCCTGTAATTTTTCCTATCAGACACGACTGATCAGGGTCGTCAAAAATGTATTTACCACCCACTCATCTCTACATCGACAACAAAAAAGGAATCGAAAATCAAAAATGTTTTTGCGTAACAACAAAGTAAAATTTTATTCAAATAATTCAAAGTGACGGACCCCCACTCGGGGGTGCATATACATTTGGCGTTGATAGAAAATCGAAGGTACATTTTTGTTGACAAAAACATAGTTCGAGAAAATTCGTTAGATTGGAGTGAGTAAATCGATCTTCAATTCAGAAAAATGAGTGAAAAATTTAACGATTCGTTCAGCTCTCAACGAAAATAAATAAGAAAAAAAAACTTCAACGAACTATCGATTAACGAATCGATAGAATAATACTGATCGGAGTGTCAATGTCGTATACTTGATTTCCATTATTCAAGAAAATGTTTGGAATAAAATAATTGTCGTGAAAATCAGTAGCCGATTGACAATCAAAAAAATCAACGGAAAAAATCTCTCCAACGAAACGTTTTCCAAATTATAAATCTCTCCCAAATGATCAGTCCATTTTCAGATCATTAACCTAACCTAATACCGTCAATGATGACAGATCAAAATTTGTAAAAAAAAAATCTTTCTTTAGCAAATCAAAACAGAGACCGGCTCTGTGAGCACTCCTTCAAAGCAATACTATACTCGTGTTTATCAAGTACCTCTCTCATTTTGAAAAAAGCCATTCCCGTCAAGTGTGAATCGGAACCAGCCTGATGTTGCGGACCGACGCGTCGCAATTCCAATTGGTCGGCCACTTCCTGCAGGCCGCCTTTCAAATTTTTGCACGATTTCATCAAGTACTTTACGTCATAGATGGTCGGAAAGTACAGCCGCAACAATTCGAAAAATTCACTCTCGTCGGCTGGCAAATTTTGGTACGTCAACAGTTTTAGCATGTATCCAAAGTCGTAGCCGGAGTGAAAGCTTAACCACTTGATGTTGTCCATAAGCACCACTCCGGATGTCATTAAAAGTTCAGCAAATTCGAATGGATCGATGCCATCTTCTTCATGCTTTTTGAATTGAATGCCCGAATTCTGAAGAAGGTCGATGGAGTCCTGCGCATACATGTCTTCACTGGAATTAAATTACTTTCGATTAATCGAACCGAACAACCGACCAATTCGAACCAACCTCAAATTAAACTTGAAATTAAACTGCCATGTTGAATAGCCCGGTGGTGTTTTGCCATCATCATCCATAAACGTTAAGCCCAATTGGATGATATGGAGTAGGTCAACGTTACACCTTAACAACTGGTATTGATAGTCTCCCGGCGAACGAAAGTCACCAATCGGCCGAGCCACAACACCAGGAAATTCAGTGTCCATGCCAACATGATTGTAGTTCTGCACCACCTGACGTATAGTTCTAAATTCTTCCTCTAAATTATGCTTCCAAACATCGCGTATACCGCATTCCTCATTACTCGGTATGGTATTATTCGAATGCGATGCATGACCGCCGCCGATTGCCGATGGCATCGCCTGGAAAATGAAATTTTAATTCGATTTTTAGTTTCGCCGTTCGCAAATCATTTGACGGAATATTAGTCAATCGAACCTAAAAAAAAATAACTTTTTTTTACGGAATCGTCGGTCGTTGGGAGTGTGGACAGAGAATTAGTTAGATCCCAGTTAGAATTTCCCTTGACAATATTTTGGTGGATATCTGTCTTGGAAAAAATTAAAAATGAAAATGACTAGACGTTTGGTATGCTGGATTCTACAAAATTTAAAAAAAAAAATCAAAATGACCCACCACCCACCCCTTAATATGATACGATATGAAGATGGTTGTCAATAATGAGTTAGAATGGAACCTACTAATGGTGTCAATTGGAAAACAGAAAAAAAATCTGGAGGCTTTATAACACCTCAGGTAATGTAGCGCCGAAGGATTTGTAGCGCCGAAGGAGTTGTAGCGCTGAAGAACTTTTAGCGCTGAAGGAGTCATTACTCTACTGAAATTGTTACTCTAAAAACGTTTCTACTCACAACACAAGGACGGATGGCATGGTGATCCGTACAATAGCTACAGCTTACAGAAACTTGCAGAATAATTGCAAACAGAATTTCGTTAAAGAGTCGAGACAAAGTAGAACAAAATCTAGGCGGACAACGTATCGTTGTATTAATCGAGGACTTAATACTCAAGATCTCCCATGTTTCGGGTGGATCTCTTCTGTTTGACAACCCAGTTTCATTGGAAACCCACAAACACTGCGAAATGGAAACGTCTTTGCAAGGCACGTCATTGCTTCGTTCTATGAGACAGTGACCGTAAATGATGATCACTGAATTAAAAACTCCCATCCAGACCCGAATGGAAAGTGAATGACAGTCACGTGTCACTATCTCCTTCAAAAAGGATTTGAAATATAATTGACACAACCGTGGGTTCGAAAATTCGGAAAAAAGTAGAAAAAGGCTCGGAAAGGATACACGAAGAAACACATGTAGGAAGAGCGTTCAAAAGTAAGGAAAAAAATCGAAAAAGTTGTAGAAATTTCTTTCATCGAAATGACACGTGCTCTTAGGACTCTTATCAATCAAAGCACATGCTTTCCGATGAATGACGGATACCTTTTTCCATTAAATTCTCACAGTAAATTCGAATTGTGTTTGATCGGTATAACCGACCACACAGTATAACCTCAAAATGTTGTCACGTTTGAAGTAATTTAAATAATTTTGTTTTTTTTAAATTGCAACATTACCGTTGTTAAAATATACACCATGTTCGGCGGTGGTATATGCGGTGCATATTGGTAATTCGGATACATATTTTACAAAATTCGAAAGAAAATTCTAAATTAAATTCAAAACTCGATTATATTGATAAACTAAATTGAACACAGATTTCTGATCACTTGTGATGCTTCGAGAATATATAATTCAACAAAAGACAATAAAATGTGCAACACACAGTCGAACCCCCGTTACACAAAGTTTCAAAACTTCACTCAAAAATCACATAATCAAACAAACAACAACAACGAAAAACATAAATAAAATCAACACAGAGAAGTGAGGTTAAGGTTTTCTGTTGTGCCACAAATGAAAATTATTTTTGCGAAATAGAAATGGTTTGTGGGTCAGCAGCGTTGCGACAATGTTGATAAACAAAATTTTCAATTCGATTTTTCGTAAACAAAATGCAAAAATATTAAAAAAAATGTTTCGACTTACATCAGATGAATCGCCAACTTCTGCCACGGTGTGTCCCGTTTACAAGTTGATTAGTTGTGTTTAATTTAGATAGGTTTACGTCGAATAATAATCAATTGATCGAACTTTCCGAGTACAGTCTTCGACGGTGTTTTTATTTTCATTTGTGCGAAAGGCCTAGACAATATGGAAAATGGGTAAAATGTTACAAAAACAAATCGAAATTTCACTTGTAAACACGAATCGAGACTCCGCATCGATATGGGAGTTGTTCTCTTTTCGCTAATCGTTTGGTTTCGTATTTAAAAAGTCAAATTAAACGAATGGTGAACCTTTTTACTGCTAAAATATTGTCAACATTCACGCGTACTGATTGCACAATTAATTTAATCGAAATCGCGACAAATAGACTCAGTAATTAACAATGCAAAAGTTGTGAAATTACAATCACGGTTTAATTGATACCAAAATTTCACTTTGTTTTTCCAGGAAAATAGGTCGTTCCGAGCGTAAATTTAGCAAAATATTTATTTCCATTTACTCACCCATTACAAGGATCTTGTAAAAAAGTACAATTGTCGTGTTTCGGATTGTTTATCGTTTTATTTTGATTAAAAAAATGATTTTTAAACTTTTAGTTTGTTTAAAGACATGTCTGGGCAACGAGCAGGCGTCATAAAGTCACATTAGACATTTAATTGGTGTTACCAGATTCGTTCGTTAAGTTCCGAACTGTCATACGCATATGGCTCTATATTATTTTTATATTGCCGACAGCTACGGCTGCAGGAGCTGCAGCCATGAAAGAGGTTTTTTTCGGTACACATTAGGTCTAGGTATAGCCGATTCTTCAAAATCTGTCGATTTATCTTGAACTCACTCATTATTTTTGTCAAAATTTTTGTCAATGGGTGCGTTAGAACCCTTTTTTAAAATCGTTATGTCCTCCGAGGTAATATTAGACCATATTTGGATGGTTTATATTCATCGACTTACCACGAAGGATGGTGGCATCAAATTTGTTAAACGCACTCATTACACATTGTGTGAAAAGTCCAAGGTTCTGAAAGAACAGGCTATGACACTTCTGAGCGGATCACGAAGGCGGGTGAAACATAAATTTTGACAATTTAGACAGGTTTTGTTAAACACACTCATTACAGAATGTGTGAAATGTAAACTTGATAAAAATATTTTTTTTTCTTCAATTCGTACAATCTTTAATGAGTGAGTTTAACAAAAACTGTCTAAAATGTCAAGATCTGTGTTTCACCCGCCTTCGTGTCTTAACATGTTCTTTCAGAACCTTGGAGAAGCCAACTTGAAGAAAAACATTTTTTTTTGTAAGGCCAGGTTAAAGCCCTCTTCATCTCTATGTAAACATTCAGCGATGTATAACGCCTTAATGTGGGCTTTTGAAATCGTGATATAAACTTTCGCAAACCCACAGAGATTTTTGTCTATTAAATCTGGTTCAGGCACACCGTGCACAGTCTTCCCGATCATCTCACACACAGAATTTTGAAAACCGACGCATTTTCTGTTTATGTGTTTTACTTGAGTTTCTGATTGCTCCATATAAAAACCCATGCAAAATTCAGAAAAAAACAGTGAACCACGAAACAGAAAATGTGTCGGGTTTCAAAATTCCGCGAGTGTAATCAGTTCTTTTAGAACCTTGGCTTGATCAAAATAGTTCAAACAGTCTTAAAACAGCTGACGTTGCCAAATGTATGTTGAAACTATTGAAGTAAAAGATTCTCTATCAATATGTTGAAAATGTCAATGTTGACATCAAATTAATTTTTGGGGTTTAAGACCAGCTTCATCGCTTGAACTGTCCTTTAACCAATTTATTTTGCAATGAAACAAGCTTTTTACTTGATCTACAAGCAATGAATGTTTGGTTGTAAACTTTTTGACGTTAATATCTCATAACCTGATAAGACAAGTTATGAATTTAATCCGATATAATCGGAACTCTACTGTCAAGTTCCAAACATATTCATTTATAGATCGTATTTTTATGGTTTTGAAAGAACCAAGCCTGTAAACTTTGGGGAGGTCACGCAGATCGCCATTTTATTAGATACGCGGGAACACACAACTTCTGATGATTCTACATATATAAAACAAATTTACCACATCATCACGACGACGAGAATCATCAGAGTAGGTGAATTTTTGTATGAAATCTGCCATTTTTTAACCAACTTTGGTGTGTTACCCGCGTATCTGTATTTGCGCGACATCCCCAAAGTTTACAGCCTTGGAAAGAACAGGTTAAGACATTCACGAAGGCAGGTGGCGACAAAATTTGATTTTTTTTTATACAAAACGTCCTGTTCTAGGTCCATGAAAGAGAAATTTTTGCTGCCCAGATTTCTTTTTTTTGCTGTCCAACTCACAGGTACCGTCTAATGTCACCACGAAGGAGATTTCGATTTTAAAAACGCATTTCAAACACACTCATATTACTTGAACATGAATAATGAATACGTTTAAGTGTCCATTCCACTCAACAAAAAGTACTCCGTAAGAGAGACGTGAGAGAGCAAACTGTCAAATAAACAAAGGAAAAATTGAAAAAATTCAATTTTGTCTCTCACACGGAGTACTTTTTTTGTAAGAGGAAACTAAGCATTAAGATAAATCCAACTCAAACATGAACTGCTATGCCTAGAGTCAATGAAAGTTGAAAGATAAAGGTCTGTTCCAAGGCCATACAAATTGTCAAATTTCATCCATAAAGACATAAAATCATCAACATTTGTGGGAAAACCGATCTCTATGGATGAAATCGTGTTCGTTGTAAACTTTGAAGGGGTCACGCAACCGCCATTTTATTATATACGCTGGAACACACCACGTCTGTTGATTTTACATACAAAACAATTCACCACATCATCACGGCGATGACAATCATCACAGTAGGTGAATTTTTGTATGAAATCCCAAGGCTGTCTACTTTGGGGAGGTCACGATACAGATACGCGGGTTACACACCACAGTTAATGATAAAATGGCGGATTTCAACAAAAATTCACCTCCTCTGATGATTCTTGTCGTCTTGATGATGTGGTGAATTTTTTGTATATGTAAAGTCATCAGAAATGGTGTGTTCCCGCGTATCTAATAAAATGGCGGTCTGCGTGACCTCCCCAAAGTATACAGCCCTGTGAAACCCGCCATGTTATCATCAAGTGTAGTGTGTCACCCGCGTATCTGTATCTGCGTGACCTCCCCAAAGTTTACAGCCTTGGTTCGGCCAGTGAAAATTCCAATGTAAAAACAAGGTAAATGTAGTGTGAAAATTCGTGTTTACTTGGAACATACCGAACATAGATGAACGATATTCTCGAAGATATTCGTAGCGGCTCACACATGTTACAAATTCAATTTTGATGGCAACAATGACCAACCGTCAGTGGTACCAGCGTTTACTCTGTTTACAATCCTACTTTTAACGAAACCGTTCGTTGAAACAATTTACGACTGTCAAATCTGTTTGGTTTTCTACCAGCCAACAACAAAAATATTTTCACTGTCTTCCGATAGTAAGTAATAGGTCGGTCAAAAATGGAAGCCGAGGTAGTTACCGGAGTATCAAGATCAGGACGTGTGCGAAAGAAGTCCTCCAAGCTAATGGATTTCCAAAGCATTGACGAATTGGAATTGTCAAAAGTCAAGAAACCGACTCCCAGGTCCCTGAAAATGTCCTCTCCATCCCTGTCCGATCAGTCGTCTCCGATAAAAAGTGAATTCATGGAAGCTCCTTTGGACATAACGCCCGAAGCGTTGAAAAATGAGCAAATGGATATTGACGACGACGATGACGATCTGATGCTCGATTCTAGTGGCAGTGATTCGGATGAAGGAAACAATCCGTTGCTCATTGATACGACTGTCCGTAAGAGTGCGTATATGACCGAAAAGTCGACGAAGAAAAAGATTTACAAAGACGGAAAAGTGAGTGCGCCCACATTATCCGCTGGCACGAATTTTCGAATTAATTTCCTTTATTGTCCCATCAGTTGGTCCTAGGCAAACCGCAGCGAAAAGACAAAGGCAAGTCTCGATTCACCGCTTACATGCTTTGGGCGAAAGACGTCCGCCAGCAGATGTTGTCAATTCATCCGGATCTTGATTTCGCTACAATTTCACGTAAACTCGGCGAAATGTGGGCCAATGTTCCAAGCAGCGAAAAATACAATTGGCGACGACGCGCTAAGCGTCTTTCATCCAAAGGCAAAGAGAAAGTCATCGGCAAATCGTTGAATCAGGTGCCCAGCTCAAAGTTCATCAATCGACATACGACTCCATCCACAAAGACTAAACAGAAGCGAACGCCGGTTAAGAATGCACCGATTACGTCTCCGGATGTAGCGAGTGAAGTCAAATCACCCAAATTGAGTCCGACGACATCAAATGTGTTTAAATCGAAACCTGGTACACAGCCAGCCGACGTTGCCGCCCATCTGCAGTTGCTGGGAGAAAGCTTAACTATAATCGGGGAACGTTTGAAAGAGCACGAAGTGAGTTTGATCTTGGTGTGGTCGGTAATATCGACTGATTTTGACCCGGTTATTTTTTGACGTTGTTTCAGGGACAAATAACCGTGTCTGGCAGTCTATCCGTACTACTAGACAGTTTGCTGTGCTCGATATCACCACTAATTTGTTTGACCACCTGCATTCCTGGATTGGGCCACAAATTGAACAACATCAAAGGACAGCTCAGCGACACACTGGACAACATTGCTTATGTGATGCCAGGCATTTGAAATTAAAATTGAAATCACCCAAATGCTTAGAACTTCTCAATTTTACTTCGAACAATTTTCACATTTTCATTGGGTTTGTCATTTTTGTCACACTCCACCAAGCCGATCCGCTTGACCGACTGCATGCCCGACGAAACTCGACCGAAAATCGTATGCTTTCCGTCCAACCATTGTGTTGGCGCCAGTGTTATGAAGAACTGTGAGCCATTTGTGTCCGGTCCCGAGTTAGCCATCGACAATATTCCAGCACTGGAGATCGGAGACAAAATTATTACAATTCAATCGAAAAAGTGGGAGAGTAAACCTTACCCGGTGTGCTTCAGATCGGGATTTATTTCGTCGGCAAACGTTTGTCCATAAATCGATGTGCCTCCTCTACCAGTACCGGTGGGATCTCCACCTTGAATCATAAAATCGCGGATGATTCGATGAAAGATGGTGTTGTTGTAGTAACCTGTGAGTGATAAACAAGGTAATTCAATGTTGGCCAAGAAGACGCTCAAATTTCTCTAACTTACCACGGCGAGCGAGCTCTGCGAAATTTCGACATGTGTTCGGAGCATGCTTCCAATACAGTTCGATGGTTATTTCTCCCATTCTGGAATTAAATCAAAGGAAATGAAAGACAGTGTCAAACAAGTGGGATCGAATTTTGCTTTCGATTAGTTCTATAAGTTCTATAGGTCTATCGGATACCAAGATTAAATAAGGAGAAAATTTGGATTTTAATATGAACGAACATAGTGAAGACGTTCTTTAAAACTCAGCGAGGCTTTACCGAATTGGGAATATCAACTCAAGTCGAGCTAATTGATCTAAAATCACCAGAAGAGTCATTTCGGCCTACGAAATAGTTTCCGACTTAATAACAGACGCTGTTAGTAATAGCTAAACTGGGAGCCACAACTACCGCTCATTAAATTATTTGGACAATCTATGAAACTTACGTGGTCTCCAGAACAACGAAGTGTGGTTGCCATCCTTTGTCAGGAATTCCCGAAGCGTTAGCATTAGTCAACATGATTTTTTAAGCGAATTGTTTCTCTTAACTCTTTGCAAACGTATAATTAACACTTTACCGCTGCAGCTACAATAACAAACTGAACACAAAACAGCATGGATGTAAACACCAAAATGTCATCAGGGTTGTCATACAAATGTCATATCAGCGGTGCTATCAGTGCCATCACATTCAGTGATGATGAAAACTTTACCAGTTTACAATTCAGTTTGGTTTCCGTTAATTTAAAAACCGGAGCAGTCGAAAATTTAGTTTTCTTATTACACTCACTGCTCTCTGATGTGATGTTCGTGTTGCAGTTTGAATGATTTCCAATCTGTTGAAATAAATGTGAGCTTATTTCATCATAGATTGCTAATATTGATACAATCATTTGAAAAAGACCTCGATGGCATCGCTCAAAGCATTTTTACGAAATAGTTCTCAGTGGGACCTCTTTTAGAATTAGATGACTAATCGCTATTGGAAGCGCCATTATTTTTTGGCAGTTCGTTATAGTTTCGACGATTGGTTTTAGGGTTTCCGATATTTCGGAATTGAATTCTCATTGCTAACTGTTACCTTAATTGTTCTTTGCTGTCTGCCCTTGCCTCATATAAGTTTTGTATAAGTTTGGCCCAAAGTAAACCTCAAGCCTACAGCCTCGATTCTGTTGGCCATACTGTCAAAGGCTGTTAATTTTGGGGAGGTCACGTAGATCGCCTTTGTATTGGATACGCGGGAGCACACCACTTCTGATGATTTTACATGTAAAAAATTCACCAAATCCAAATTCACAGCGACGAGAATCATCACAGGAGGTAGTGAATTTTTGTATGAAATCCGCCATTTTATCGTTAACTGTGGTGTGTCACCCTCGTTTCTGTGTCTGCATGACCTCCCCAAAGTTCACAGCCTTGTGTTAAACTGCGTCTCACTTAGTGAAAAGTGAAATTCGACAAAAATTTAGAAAATAAAAATTGGATTGTTCAACGAAATTCTTGTGGAATCTGCAATCGCTAAATCAAACTGGTCTGCATACGTTATTTTGCACTAGCTGGTCCCATTTGGAATTGTGCTGGAATTGCTGGTGCAAAGTAACGTATGCACACCAGTTCGTTTTAGCGATTGTATTACAAACCACAATAACTCCCAAATCAGAAATAATGTCGAATTTCACTTTTCTCTCCAGGTAGTTTTGGATTGAAATTCGTCAAATAGTAATGACCGTATTATACTCTCCAGACATGCTTAAAAATGACAGCGCCACCATGCCATCTCCAAGGCTGTACCACTTGGGGAGGTAATCGCTACTATATTAGATACACTGGAACACATAAAATTCATCTATTTTGAAGTTGTCAAATTTTAGAATCCACCTACTACGAAAATATATGAAACTGTCAAATTTTGTGTGTGCCACCCGCACACACCCGTGTGACCTCTCCAAATATACAGCCTTGGCCATCTCTCCCAAGGTTCTGAAAGAACAGGTTGAAACACTTTCGAGTTGATCACGAAGGCGGTGTGATCAAAATTTTCCTGTAGCGCCAAGTAGGTTTGGAAAATTTTATATGACGATTTTAACTTAACAAAAAAAATTGTTTTCAAGTTGACTTTTCAAACAATATACATCTCTGAATTGTCAAGATTTGTGTTTCATTCGCCTTAACCTGTTCTTTCAGAATCTTGATCTCTCCATGCTAATGAGCACGAACATTATTTTGTCCAATGAAAGTAGAGAACAGGTATGGTCTATTGTCCGCCCGGAGGACATGAAAATTTGATTTTCGTACTTAAATGAACTCATTTTCATATTATTTTGACATAAAATGTGAGTGCGTTTAAGACGAATTCGGCGATCGACCATACCTGTTCTCTACTTTCATTGATTTTGTCGATGCTCATTACACTGAAAAAGTGCAGCCGACTGACACCACTGGCAAATTAAAATGGAAAATGTAAACCACAAAACAGCCACAGCCAACTTCACATCGAAAGTCCATTTAAATTTTCTCAAGCGAAGACAACATTGCACTCTCCTGATTCGTTCAAAGACATTTTAACGGCAAAACTGTCAACGACGAAAAATTGTTAAATATTCCCGAATCCCACAATTTACAAACATGATACGACGTACAGGGGACAAGGGACAAAAGGAAAATCAAACTACGGTGACCAGGAATGCGAAACTATCTACCCCGGCAGCTTCAAGGACTGTAAAAAATGACATTAACACAAAGGGTTCGGTGACGACTGAAAAGGCCAAGCGAAATGTTCTCGTTAATCAAAGTACTTACGTAAAGAAGGCTGAGGTATTGAAACCAGAAAAAACAGAAGCAGGTGGGTTCGTCGGGATGAAATTTTGTGCATCGATGTCCATTAATAACCGACATCAATGCCAATTTAATTCCCACAATTTAATCACTTTCAGCGGTCGTATCGTCATCTACTAGTGATACAAAGCAAGTGGTCGAACGTCCAGCAGATAGTTCGTCCGGGGAACCAGCATCATCTCGTTGGTCGTTGAGTAGTTTTGATATTGGCACTCCACTCGGTAGGGGCAAATTTGGAAATGTGTACTTAGCTCGCGAGAAAACGACCCGTTACGTCGTCGCACTGAAAGTAATGTTCAAGAAACAAATCGTTCAGAATTCCGTTGAACATCAGGTTCGACGTGAAATAGAAATTCAAAGTCACTTAAGACATCCGAATATTTTGCGGCTGTACGGTTACTTCCATGACGACACTAGAATTTATTTGATTTTGGAGTACGCACCGAACGGTACGCTTTACAAGGAGCTACAGACTCATCCGGATAAACGGCTAGACGAAAAAACCACAGCCTCGTACATTTCGTCATTGGCATCGGCACTCATTTACTTACATCAAAAACACATTATCCACAGGGACATCAAACCTGGTGAGTTTATCGGACTTTGATGGTAAAACGAATCGTTACGAATCGATCGCTCATTCTATTTGTCAACAGAAAATCTACTCTTGGGCGCGAACAAAGAACTGAAAATCGCCGATTTCGGATGGTCCGTTCACGAGCCCACATCGTATCGAACAACACTATGTGGTACCATGGACTATCTGCCACCGGAAATGGTTCGCGGCAAGCCACATTCGAAGCAAGTGGATCTATGGAGTCTAGGAGTCTTATGTTACGAGCTGCTCGTCGGTAAGGCTCCGTTCTTTTCGAATTCCGCACATCATGACACATACCGTAGCATTGTGGACGGGAAATATGTGATTCCATCGTTTGTTTCGGCACCGGCACGCCATTTGATCAGCAAATTGATGGTCGTTGAGCCGGACCGACGATTGCCGTTGGATGAGGTGATGAAACATCCATGGATTATAAAACAAACGAAGTAAGACTGATAACGGTTCGATGTCTCGAGGTCATTGATGTATTTGTTTCTCGTTTTTTTTCTCGTCTTTTTTCTTTATTTAATATTTTAATATTAACGTTTCGTCTTATGTGAACGGATAACTAACTAAAATCGCTTGTTACGGACATCAATTTTTAATATTTTCAAACGAAACGAGCTCATTAATTGCTCTATTCTATAGGTACTCGACTTAATTACACTAACGCACGTCCTTTACGTATATTATGTTTGGAAGAGGTAGATCAATACGAATAGAATTCTAAAAATCATTATATAAGGTTACTCCAGCCATAGCGTATATATTGTAAAGATTGTGCCGTAATAAATGTTTTTTTTAATCAAATTTAAATTTCTCGTTGTGATTTATGTCGCTAAAGGAAGGCAAGGATATTCTGAAGTTGATGATTGGTCCGTTCATGTGTGTTTTCCTGTTGGACTCATTTTTCGGAATGTTCGGAATATGAAATTGACTCTCTCTTTCACAAACGGAGAAAACACTTCAAATCTGTTATTACCACTTGTCTACTGCTTCGCGGTAGAGTTTTTCTTCTTAATGGAGGAGTTTTCGTGAAAACAGTTATTCCATTTTTTAAACTGTCATTCGGTCCCTTATTTTGTGTGGAACGTCGGAATGCAAAGTCATCATTATACCAACATTAGAAACCAAATTAACACGGAGAAATGATAACAGATGGAGTTGCGTTCAGCTCGCGCAGTGCCGTCTGTTATCATTTTTATTCTTTCTGAAAATAAATGAGAGATTCTGACTACTGCGTCAAGCAGGCTCCTTACTTAAATTCAGTTCTGGTGCCTCGTTTGCAGTGCTTCGAATTAACAAAAATTGTTCACGACTCATTGTGCTAAACTTGCTATCAGAGTTAACTGGAAACTATGTGAAAATATTCCATTATTTTGTATTTCGTCAAGTCTAATTCATTGCTTGATGGTCGTGATCTCCTGTCCAAGAAGAGTGAATGAATATTTTAAAATGGATGGTAATAAACGAACGTTATTAGTTTTTGTTTGAGCGTTAAAAATAACTCCATTTACCAATATTTTCATTGAATTGGTACCATAATTTGATGAATATAACTGTAGAGAGAATTAAAATATTTGTAAAAGGAAAAAATCCAGCCCACGAAAAATAAAGGTCGAATATCATTTCCCGTTTTAGAAACAATTGAGATTTACTCAAGTTCATCTTATGGTAGATTTGTTTACATATGATAAATTTCTTTGTTTTTACCTTGGAGCTGTAAAGTGGTAAATTAGCCGAATTCTGCTAACCAATGAAAGAAGTAGAATTATCACGAAAATTTATGGGGGAAACAGTGAAAAGATAAATTACACAGCGTAAAAAACAACGCTTCTCAAGAGCTGTAACGGGGACAGATAATCTGACATACGATTTCTTGTTGCCGAAACTGTGTAAAGGGAAAAACTGATTTTTCAAATGTCAGCTTTTTGCTGCTTGTGCCATATTCACCACTACAAACCATCACAGCAAACCAAATTGCAGCTATTAAATTCGAAAGTTATCCCTACGATTTCATTTCTCCCTTAAATCAATATTCGAGCAACTAGATTTCAGTAGAACAAATTGTTGAGGATCTCTATCTGGAGTGTGAAACGTTAAAACTTAAAATCTGCAGTGCTATACGAACTCTTAAGGATGCACTAGCTTCTTACGTCGTCGTAGCTACTGATAACCGATGACTGGTGTTGTTGTGTAACATTAGAGGCGCAGAACATACTTTTCGCAACAAGTGACGAAAAGTAGGACTTTCCGTTGCCTTTATTGCGAAATACGTTGTATACAACTCGTTGTTACAAATGACACCATCAATAATGTCAACGTAAACAATAATAGTCGCAATTTTGAGCCCAGATATAATCTGCGGCCACGAAACTACAGTGAGCGACATCTCGAATGTCTCACTGTCATTTTTTTCAGAGAATGTCATTGTGAATTTGCAATGACACAATAAAATTCTCAGAAAAATTTGACAGTGAGACATTTGAGATGTCGTTCACTGTAAATTCTTTTTTAGAAACAAATTAGAATTGTTTGTGATATTAGAATCAACGTAAGTTACAACGAAGTTTATCTTCAATTTAGATCGATTTGTATATAGAAAGTTTATTGTTTTAGCCATGATTATGGTCAGATTGTGTAAATTTAGGTTATCTCCAAGTGGGATATTGTGGGTGATATACAAACCCATTTTTCCTTTAAAAGTAACACTTTTTTAAGGGCTCTGAGAAATCATTGAAAAATGAATGTTTTTCCTCCCAAATATAGGCTACAAAGCGAAGAGTCCATTCCCTTCAAATCTGCTGAATGGCTTTCTGTGTTTAATCGTATTGTTGCTCCAGAGCTTCATGCAAAAAGAAAACTTAAAACACTTTTGTAAGTACACGGAATTTTTTATTTTGATCATATCTTTCTTAAAGAATAAGTTTTTTAAAAAATTGTTTTTGTCTCTGTCTTAATCATCAACAATGAAGCTTTTTAGAATTGCTTTGACTGAAAAACGAATTGCATTAATCTGACAAAAAAAACTAATTTTATATAAGATACACAAAGTCGTACACATTTGTCTTCTCTAGTAAAGTTCTCGTTAATGAGTAATTGAAAAATATTTTCCTATTTTTATAACATCGTCACTCTATCTCATCCATCCAAATTGGAGTGAGTAATAAATAAATTATAAGTCAAATCAATGAAAAATATTATTTGTTTTTTTTTTAAATGAATTGCTCTATTTTCTTGGAAAATGGTCACAAAATCTTCGATGTACATCAAAATGAATCGCAAATTTTTCTCTCATCACGTTAGTTTTTCTCTTCTGGGAACTGCGGGAAGCGACCAAGAAAATCACCTTTTAAACCGTTATTTTCGTAGTTTATTATAATTCGTTCAATTTAGAGCGTACTGGAGAATCTCCAGTGGAGCTGAATGTGAAAGGTATTTTATTTGTATGTGGTGCTCACTATTCTTATGTAGACTTTCACTGAATTATTTAAATCATTGATTTAATAAATCAAGCTAAACACATCCCTGTTCGCAATACACGATATAACCAATTTTAAGATATTTTCGTAACGCTTGCCTTTGCGCTGTAACTTTATAAAAAAAATAAAAATTTCATTTGATTTTCGATTAAGTTTTGTCCATTTTTATCTTCCCTCTAAAGAAGCCCTTTCTAGCTAGCCCTCATTCACAAAGAACTGAACATTTTTAGTTAAAATTTTAGGATATTTCGTCATTATTTGTCATTTTGACGCCCTTTTTGCAAATTTTTTCGTTCACTGATCCCAAATTTACTTAAATTTTATCAATTTTATCCTATTTCCAAGAGCCTCGTCGAGACTTTCCAAAGAACCTCATTTGTTGAAATTGAACCATTTGTAAATAAAATTTGAGGACAATATGAGTTTTCATTTCGTACACGCCCGACCATTTCAGTATATCTATGATACAAACCCGTCATATACACCGAATTCTATCACATACACTGACAAATGTGACTCTACAAAAAGAAAAGAAATGGAAAGTGTGCTCAATTGATTAGAGCATTAGCATTAGCATTACCCCGGCAATGTGAAGGTTGTGAGTTCGTGTCCCATCACCTGTGCATTTTTAACGTTACACTTTGGTAACGGACCATCGGAGGATAATATATGTTTGCAAGCTATTTCCTAGAACTCATTAAGACCTTTCCAAAAATATGATTTTACAAAGTTACGGCGCTGATGAATGCGTTACGAAAATATCTAACCAGGGGAGGACTCAGCTTATTTTAATTAAGTCAATGGAAGTCTACATAAGACATTCAAATACAGCTCCAGGTAAAGAATAGTCTTCTAATACATTCTTTTTGGTGGAAGTGGAGCACCACATACAAAATAATACCTTTCATGTTCAGCTCCGCTAGAGATTCTACAGTACACTTCAAATTGAAGGAATTGTAATAAATTACGAAAATAATGGTGTAACAGGTGATTTTCTTGGTCGATTCCCGCAGCTCCCAGTTTTAACAAATTTTTAATTTATCTCTGTTTTTATCCCCAAAAAAAGAAGTTATTTACACATTCAAAAATCATTTTCAAATTGCAATAAAATCTGAGATTTAAATTCTTAAAATCTTTTACATTCACATCATCATTAAAAATTTTGTTTAGTTTCTTTGGTTATTAAAATTCGTTTTTTCAAAAAATCACTTAAAGCTCTTCGTAATTTTACTTTTGTTTCTGTTTTTCCCATTTTAGTGTTTAATTAATTCAACAAACTGTTCGTATCTTACGTGTTAAGAATATCTTCACTTTAGTTTCAATAGTTTCGGCTTACTTACATTTAAATCTGTCCACGAAACGCAGCCAATGCAAATCGGGCGAGAAAAACGCTGTCAATTAAATTTCATCTCCCAAATAATGCAATTGCTCACTCACCTTTTAACATAATTGAATCGGTGCTGTTTGCATCGACAGCAGATGCATTTAATAATATGGACAGATTGGTAGCATTCACTATCGGAATGAATGGAGTTTCAGTTGTGGTTACTTTGGCCGTTGTTGTGCTATTTAGCTCTTGTCTGATTGGCGGCAGGATCGAGTGGTTGTTCTTCATCTGCAATTTTAGCATTCCCTCAATCACAATTCTGCGTAAATGTTTTCATCGTAAAAACAAACCTGCTGAAAAACATTTTCCTGCATTTCCTTACTCACTCTAGCTAAATTTTGTCGTCGTCTGGTTTCTGCCTGCATGTCGTTGACCGATGTTGCTATTCGATCGGTATTGTTCTTCAGATAAATTATCTGCAAGTGTGAGAAGAAAATGAACTGAGAATCTTAGTGAGTAGAAACAGACTTGGGATGCTACTGTGTCAGAAATCTCGACTTTAAAGCAAGTCGGGCTCAGTCAGTAAATCTACTGGAATTTTAAAAAGGCGAAACAGAATTCTGGCAACATACTCACTTCAGCATTCATTTTCATCGAATTCTCTTCGAAATCGAGAGCTGTTTGCTTGTACTTTGTCCAATCATTTTCGATTGATGTTACGTGAGACGACATGTTGGCAAAGTTTTCGATCAATGCATCAAATTTCGGCTAATAAGAAATCATAAAAATTAGAGTTTTAGAGTTCTAACAACCGTCAAAATTCCATGCCTCACCTTCTGTGAGCGAAAATCTTCTTCCAATCCACTAGCTTTTTGGCTTAGGGTGTTGTTAACTGTGCTTAACTGAAGTGATAAATTTTTAATTTCATAAGTAAAGAACTGGCTCATGTTCTTCAGCATATTCGTCGTATTCAGGTCGTTGTTCAATCCATTCAACGAAGACGTTTGATTTTTCGTCATCACATCGAATTTCGTCTGCAATTTGATTTTTTTTTTAATTTTTGATGATCAGATGTGCGGAGCTTTTAAGCACTTACAATCAATTGAGTTAAATTTTCTTTATTTTGATTGGCATTTTTCTGCACCTCACGTAATCGTTCTTTTAGTTCGTCCATGCCAACAGTTAAATCTTGAATTTTGGCACCAAATGTGGCAACATTGGTTTGCAATACCAGCAAATTGTCTTTCTCCGATTCTATATCCTTTTTATGAATACTTTCCTTCATTTGTATGAGCTGCGAAGAAGAAATTAGAGTGACATTGTAGATAGTCACACACAAAAACGTAAAATAATAAAGAAGTTAGGGAGCTACTGAGAACTTGGAGAGAGTGATGACGAAAGACGTTTTCCTTAATCCAATGAAAATTTCGAAAGTATTTATAGTAAGTAGGGACAAGATTTCGGTAAAAATGGTTTCGGTAAAACCGGTAATACCGGGATCCCGAATACCGGTTTTACTAGCTTGAATACCGGTTTTACTAGCTTGAATACCGGTTTTACTAGCTTGAATATCGGTTTTACTAGCTTGAATACCGGTTTTACTAGCTTGAATAGAAAAAGTTGTCGAAACCGACGTAATTTTTTTGAAAAAATATCAATAAACGAATGAAAATGATAACTTGGCCTTCATAATTTGGTAGAAGTACCTAGATTAAAATATTTCGGTGCATAAGAGTGATAGCCCTTTGCTAATTTCAAATGAAGTCACCCAAAATCTTATTCCTTCCTAGAAATTCTACATTCTGAAGATGTGATCTCTAATTATCGTAACCATGACGAATATTTCTTCTGGAGAGACATACTTCTATAGTGCTGTCATTTACCTAACGAAGATCTATTTCTAGCTTTCACTAAAACTTTTCGTCAGTTTAGATTACAGAATCGTTGACATAAAAGCAGGGACTATTTTGAGAAATCGAATTTCTCAAAATTTCTCAATTATTTCTCAATTATTTCTCAAAGAATTTCTCAAAAATTTCTCAAATTTCTCAAAATTCTCAAATTTCTCAAAAATATAAAAAATTTCTCAAAAATTTCTCAAAGATTTCTCAAAGAATTTCTCAAGAATTTCTCAAATTTCTCAAAATTTCTCAAAGAATTTCTCAAAAATAGTCCCTGCATAAAAGTGATCCACTATTTCCAGTACACAGTTTCTTTTCATCCAAAAATTCACAAGTATTGATATTATTTAAACTAAGCGTCTCTAGAGCAGCGATACAAAATGGAATTGTGTCAGATCAAGCCCTTTTTTATTGAAAATTACATGAGATAAACTCTCTCGTTTATTTTTTGTTAATTTGAATTTGTGTATAACTGCTTGAGAGATGTTTTGATTTCATTGAATGTCGATCAATTTTGTAAACGCTTCTGCATATTAAATTTACAGATCTTAAATTTTTGAAGAGGTTCAAGAAATTTAAACAACACGAAAATATATCAGAATGAAGGACTGTATTTAAAGGTGTTTTAACGGAAGTATTTTTTCAAACTAAACGAAGTATTCAAAATGCTGCATTAAAGTCAGTTCAAAATGATCATAAAAGACATTAAATTCGACTGTATTTGAGATTTATGGAGAAAAAGAAATTCAATGAAAAATCGGTAATACCGGTATTACAGTGTCCGGTATTACCGAAAACCGATATGGCCCAAAGCCTTCCGGCTTCCTTTACCTAATTTACAGAGAAGGCCATTAAAATTTGAGCCGACATTTGCTTCAGCTGATTTTGTTTGTATGTGAATCAGCTGAAAATAAGCTAATGTAAACAAACTTAGACTGAAATTTGATTGTCCTTTCCTGTGAAAGCAGAACTAATGCAACTGAAGCTTTAACGTAACCTAACTGCCAAACTGATTACAAAATTATAAGCCCAGTTGTCGAGAAATATGCAATTCAGCGAGTCGAATAGTTTGAAAAATCGACCGGTCAGGACCAAGCAAAACAAGATTATTGAACTGACCACTGGATATTTTTTTTCGTTCATTCTACGGCTTAGTAGGTCAAAATAACCTCACTGTAACAGAGTACTCAAATTTAAAGCTCCCAAGACGTAAAGCTACTACATACACTTACTGAGCGTGAAAACGGTTTCTTAGGGTCCTACTGCAAAACAATGTGGGCCTAAGAAGACTCCTCATCATCTGTCAGTAACATGTCATTTTTAAAAATGCACTTCGTCGCACTTTTTCTCCGTTTAATATGAGAAATACTATTCGTACCACGGACTAAAAGTCTTTTTTAGCGTGTGAGAAGTTTCCAGACAGAGCCGAAGGCGAGGTCTGGAATCGAATATGTATTATTTCGTCGATTTTCCTATTTATCTACTTTTGTCATGGATCAACAAGGAATCGTTTTCGCGTGGCGCCCCAGATTTTTCGACACTAGCCCGCTTTTTAACCCCCTGACCAGCAGTACAGAATAATTTAACGAAAAGTTAGGATTTTAAAGGATTTTCTTAAAATAATTTTTAGGAATTACTGGGTTTATGTTCCCAACAATTTGTCCTAATATACGGAACTACAGTTAACCACATATGAAAGACTTTGTGTTGATCCACATATTCAATAAAACGCTACTATTAGTTTACGCCACAGTAAAACCCTTCTCCACTAAGACCCTGGCAACCGGTCAATGTTGAGTTAACAATAAACATTTTAGCGGAACGAACTTTTCAAAATTCAATTATCTCTTAGAAAAACAATTAATTGCGAGTTGAAGGACAAATGAGTCACATGTCCATTAGGTCAAACGAAAAAGGAAATTAATTGCGGTCAAATGTTAATACGTATAACTCAACTTTACCTCTTTTTCGATATTATCCAGTTGCGTTTGAACTTCAACCAATTTACTATTAATAGCCGATTGATTTTTTTCCAACCACTTCGACGACTCATGCCACTGTTGTAATGCGTCAGGCAACAATTGATTGCAAGCAGAAACTGTCGATCCAAAAAGACAATTAATTAATAAAATTGGTCGACGTACTCATTACACTCATCATCGGAATGTAATTTTTACCTTGTTCAATCTTCGTGCGATGTTCACTTAGTTGTTGTCGAAGGTCAAAGTATAACCAGTACATGAATCCGAATAGCACAACAATTATCAGTATGAAGACTAGGGGACCGCAGGTACGAAAGCAGGAATAACGCTTATTTCTACATCGCGTGGATACTGGCACCTTTGACTGAATTCATTTTTATTAATTTTTTTTATAAAGAAAATCGTTTCCATTTAATCCTCAATTACCCATGTGGAATCTTCTTGATCGCTGGTTGATTGAGATAGCAGTTGATCCTGAGAATTTATGCCATTGCTCGCTTGTCGCTTTGATGTGGAGCTACACGCCCTTTTAATTGCAAACATCGAAATGTGCATTACAATCTTCGAAGCCACACAAAAAAAAAAATCATTGAAAAATTACCGTTTCGCTAATGAATGAGCGACCAGCGCATCCAGTTCCCTGCGTTTCCTCATTTTTTTACCACCTATTCGTAATGGCACAACAACATGACCAACCGATTCCATACTCATGTTCACTTAAAAGTCGATTGAAAAGTTTTAACTTTAATCTGAGTGTGACTGCAGCGTTAGATGAATATTGAATGCGTCTTACTTCTAAACGTTCAGTAAATTGGCTATCTTTTTTGAACAATTTTTTTTTGTGTATAATAAGCGTATCCTTCACATTCAAACGTATATGGATAAGGATCCTCTGTACAACAGCCAATAACATAAAATTTTATGCAAACTCAAAATAGCCCCATTTGTCGAAGCACACCATTTCATTTTCAATATAACAGCGAGAAATCGATAATTTGTCTTCTTCAAGAAGTTTTCAGTTACGTTTTTTTTACTGTGCGACAAACATCATTCATTAACAAAATGCTTTTCTTCCGAACTTTTCTAATTTTTCTGTGGCAAAGTTTTCAGTGTGCTACCGATTCTCGATAATAATCTGAGCCGAAACAATCTAAAATCTATTTGAAAATGAACTTTGTGATTTATTCAAACAGGTAAATTTTCGTGAAAAAAACAATTTTCCTTTACTATCAAAACAACACAAAAAAAATGTTTTCTCGAAAACAATTTCCCAGCGATATTGGAATTCCGAAACTAAACCAATTTTCTGTATGGAGTTTTGTACACTAGAGACTTGAAATTGGGGTTTTATTTTATTCAGCTGTTTCAGTCATGCGCGTTTGAAGGTATGTGATATATGTTTCACGTAAGGGATGGCATATCCTACTGACATTAATTTTGTAACAGACGAATTCCAGGTTGGTATATAGTGCAATGAATGCATAATATAGGAATTGTAGACATATAACTGGATGCTGAAAATTTTATGCTAGTCAAAGGGAAAATGATACTGCAAATATTTAATGTAAAATGATTCTGATTATTATAGATGAGAGCTGGGAACTACTCTGTGTACAAAACAAATCACAAATTAAATTCTATTCGAAACAGAAGTTAGCGTCAAAAATAAAAGATTATCAGTTCAGCTAGCGCTTGTCTCATAAATAAAAAAATTGATGTTAAAACTAATGAAGTACAAGATTTCTGAGCAAATAATAAAAAACTAAAAAAAAAACTGTTCAAACAGAAGTAATAGATCAAGCTATTACACAGTGATTCGTTTACGTTTGCCGCTAAAAAAGGATAATCATTGCGTTGCGAACAGAGTAACTTCTAAATAAAGTCGAATCGAAATTGAAATTTTTCATAATAACAATTAACCCAAGGTTTCAACGGTTTCATTACGTGTTACAGACGGCAAAAATATGACGAGTATTATTATCGGGTCTATTACTTCTATCGATCAAAGTATTTTTAATCTATTGATTTCAAATCTTGTACTTCAATTTTTTAACATGTATTTTGCTATATAAAGAACCATATTATCCAGAGCTTGTCATGATTTTTGTCGTCATTATCGATAACAGATGAATAGGTGATGGAATTTGTTTATGTACTGTCCGTTTGACAAGCGGATCGCCACGGTTCAGCAGTGGGTTTTGAACATTTGTTTTTCACACGTTGGCACACATGCACTTGTCAGATTCAAGATTGTTTTTACGAAGGTTACGCTGATTATACTTTGTGAAAAAGGCCAATACCTTGCAAATATGTCACATCTTGGACAGAATTTGACACTGCAATATCTGCAACATAAAAAAACTAAATGTTCGAAACCCCCCGAAACCCCGTGCTTCCACCTACGTAATGGACACATATTAGGTGAACCAATCTTAATCTATTGAATAGCCGACTGCTAGGAATCTCCAGCCGCGTCATTCACAATAATTGACAAGACACATTTTGTATAAGCTTTTTGTATTGATACATTCCACTGCGTTACGAACGTTCCATTTAAAATAAGAGGCCAAATGACAGTTAATAAAATCTGTTTTTACATGTCACATTTTCACCATAAAACTATACCTACTAGAACTGGAACTTCAAAATGTTACACCTTACATCAAGGTGGAGTAAGATGTGTTCGATTGTTAAACTTTTCAGACCGCGGTATATAATAGTAATGAAGATGCCGCATTTTTGTGAAATAGCTCGATTCGAGGCGAAGCCGAGGTCGGTAGACTCACAAGAAGCTATTTGCATCATTTGGCTGGCAATGGTATTTTACACAAAAACTGGATATAAAGTTTCACCGTCAAGTAGTGAACTTATACTCGCATTAGAGAATTGGGTATCCCGTTTCTTCTACTTTTTTACTTGAGACCTCTTACCAACGACATTGAACTAGATACTAGATACCAAATATTCTTTAGTGTTGCTGTAAAATTTTGCTGTTGGATGCTTCGCATGAAGGTATAATTTTAAGTAGACTTTGCAATGTAAGCAGCGACCTCTAGCATCGATTACAGTTAACGGTCTAAATGATGGGAAGCGTGGTAGACTTTACGGATAATTTCACTGTTCGTCTCAATGATAAGAAATGGCTCCAGGATCATTACTACACCCAATTAGGGCGTAACACAACATTCGTTTGTTCCTAATTTAGGAATGACAGCTCTACATACCTTGTTCTAAGTGAAGGATGGGTAACACAACATACCTTGTGTCTTAAAAAAGAACGGGTAACACTACTACACGCTTTGTTCTAAGTGAAGGATGGGCAACACCACATACCCTGTTCCATGTGATAGATGGGTAATAGTCATTTGTGTACCTGTTTTGGACGATTGATTTTAGGCAATTTCGCGGATTGTAGGCCGAACGAAGTGAGGCTTACAAGCGAAAGTGCCTTAAATCAACCGTCCCAAACAGGTGCACATGTGAGTTTTCATGCAGAGGGCCGGAAACCCGAGAAAATTCGAAAAATTGCCCTCATTTTCGGCCCCGAAGCATGAAAAACACTTTTTCATTACAACAACTACGAAAGTTGTATATTTCGCTTCCCAAATGAGACGCGAAAATGAAAAAATGCAACTCTCAGTTGGTAATGGAATGCAATGGGAAGCGAAAGTACTTTCGCTTCTCGAACAGAGGGGCGGAAGTACTTTCGCTTCTCGAACAGAGGGGCGAAAGTACTTTCGCTTCTCGAACAGAGGGGCGAAAGTACTTTCGCTTCTTGAACAGAGGGGCGAAAGTAATTGCAGCTCTCGCAGGAACGTTTCTAACAAAAAGAACGCTGCCATAGATAGGCGGGCTTCTTCGATTAATATTTTGATAGGAAGAAATGAAGAAAGAATTTCTCACTTTCATTACTTAATTACGATATTTCGATAGACTCGATTTCACAGATAAGGATGTGAAATTGTCGTTTGTAATCATGTGCCAAATGCCCTCGGTTGTTTTTTAGAAGAGTTAACCGTTTATGTGTACTGAAAATTTGTCTAAATCATGGCTATCGAGAAGAGAATCATTGCTATTTGGTAAGTAATTTTGGAAAAGAGACTCGGTTCAGGGCGATTCAATAAAATTTCTCACACACATCTTTTCAATCGACAGTTTTATTACAAAATTATTATCGAGAAGCAGTTATTGTTCGGAGTTATTTCATGTTAATTATTGTAAAAGAATTGTTGTCACCCCCAAAATGATAAATGACATTCGGCTCCTTCTTTAGAGCATTTTGCGATCCATCAACACCAGATAGTGTAAGAGTCTTTCCGGCACCAGAAAGCGTGAGTCCAGAAGAAGAGTCAAATTGTATTGACATGGGCGACTGCACAGCAGCTGGAATCGTGGACGGTACAGACACATTTGTTGACGGCCGAACAGCTGGGACCTTGAATGGCAGAACTTCCGGAATCGTGGACGACAAAATGGTCGGTTTCGTGGACGGTTTCGTGGTCACAACCGGAATTGTGGGCATAACCGGAATCGCTGGCAAAACCGGCATAGTGGGCAAAGCCGGAATCGTGGTCACAACCGGAATTGTGAGCGGATCCGAATCTTCGAATGAAGGTGGTGAAATGTCTCCGGTGCTTGTTGAGGGTAAAATTTCGTCGCAAAGTCGTTTTGACAACTTTCGTTGATAACCGACAGAATCTTTAATGTACCCTTCACAAACTCTGTCCGACTTCCAACCAATAAATCGTTTAAGCTCCGTAACAGTGAAACCAGCATTGGCAGCAACTGTCGTTGTAGTCCGACGGTAGCTATGTCCAGTATACGAATTCGGTTCAGGCAACTTTAGGAATCGTGCAACATCCTTTGGTATCTTAGCAATACTGTTCTTGCCCATCACTTGAGCAATACACTTTCCTTTCCTCCATTGCAGGAATAAACGGTCCGTTGTCACCGATGCTGGACGCATGTCAAGGTATTGGCGAATGATCTTTGCAAAATCGTTGCCAACGACGTAGAGCTTGGCAGTTTTCGTTTTCATTTTCGTCATTGGTATTTTCACGATAACTTCTTTGCCGTCGTCTTTCACGTTATCCAATGTTAAATTAGTCAGCTCACATCCTCTGGATCCACTGCACAGGCCGAATATCATGACAGCCTGAAAAAGAAATCGTAAAGAGCTGAACGAACGATTTTATTTTGCAAATTTACCTTCATGCCCAAGTAGACATCATTGGGCGCTTCAAGAAAAAATTTGCGCAGATGTTCCGTTTCAAACACGTTCGCTTTCTTGGGTTCATAGCCATCGGATCTCATCTTCAGAAAAGCTCGTAGCCGACAGTGTTTTACCAAGTCCACATTATGCTTACAAAGCAGTGTTTTCTTAAGCATGGAATAGATGCTCCAAAGCGTTGGCGGTTTATATTTTTTAGCTGCCGCACCGAAATAGGCTAACACAATTTTTTCGTCAAAACTATTCGTGCGATGCGCTTCCTGCCACTTTCTGAACACATCGTAGGCCTGCTGATAGCGGTTGCCGGATTTCGTCGGAATTATTTGGTCCATCGCTCGATGGTATTCTTCCATCAACTCGGGAGGAATATCGTGTTCAATGTCGTCTTCTTGTCCCATTTCATTTACAACTTCCTCGCTGATTTCTGACAAAGCTGCGGTGTACTCATCAATAATTTCTTGCGAATCACTTATGTCGTCGATTTCCTGTTGCAATTCTTCAGTATCGATCTGTGAAATTATCAGGTCCATTTCGTCCATTCGTTGATCTTGTTCCATTGCTTCTGTGTCAATTTGGGACATTATTTCGTCCATGTCATCGCTTTCTGATTGAGCGAAAGACGTCGCTCCATTCACACTCATCGTTTCGACCAAAATGACATTATCGTCAAATTGTAAATCACCAGTCTTTATTTGAGACATAACTATATCCATGTCGTCACACTCCTTCGATAGTACAAAGCTGGATTCTCCGGACATTTATTTTTCTTCAAAATTACTAAGATTAAACGATGTGGTAAACGTAGTTATACTGACGGGCACACGTTTTTTTTAAGTAATTCAGAATAGCCCACTTCGATTGAATTTAAAAAAACAAACAATTATTACGGAAAAAAGAACGCTGTCGAAATGCATTTATGCTGCAGTGTTGCGTATATATAAATTAGATTCTCAATGAATAATGTACAATTTGGTAAAATGACTTCGAGTTGCATTTTTTTATTTTCGCGTCTCATTTGGTCAGCGAAATATACAACTTTCGTAGTTGTTGTAATGAAAAGTTGTATGGATCACATGGCACGACGTAAAGAAATTCAACCTGTGCGATTGCAGCCCTGGCCTTCGGCCACGGGCTGCAAACTTCGCACACGGTTGAATTTCTTTACTTTCGTCCCTTGTGATCCAAATAACCATTTCATTACAACAACTACGAAAGTTGTATATTTCGCTTCCCAAATGAGACGCGAAAATGAAAAAATGCAACTCTCAGTTGGTAATGGAATGCAATGGGAAGCGAAAGTACTTTCGCTTCTCGAACAGAGGGGCGGAAGTACTTTCGCTTCTCGAACAGAGGGGCGAAAGTACTTTCGCTTCTCGAACAGAGGGGCGAAAGTACTTTCGCTTCTTGAACAGAGGGGCGAAAGTAATTGCAGCTCTCGCAGGAACGTTTCTAACAAAAAGAACGCTGCCATAGATAGGCGGGCTTCTTCGATTAATATTTTGATAGGAAGAAATGAAGAAAGAATTTCTCACTTTCATTACTTAATTACGATATTTCGATAGACTCGATTTCACAGATAAGGATGTGAAATTGTCGTTTGTAATCATGTGCCAAATGCCCTCGGTTGTTTTTTAAAAGAGTTAACCGTTTATGTGTACTGAAAATTTGTCTAAATCATGGCTATCGAGAAGAGAATCATTGCTATTTGGTAAGTAATTTTGGAAAAGAGACTCGGTTCAGGGCGATTCAATAAAATTTCTCACACACATCTTTTCAATCGACAGTTTTATTACAAAATTATTATCGAGAAGCAGTTATTGTTCGGAGTTATTTCATGTTAATTATTGTAAAAGAATTGTTGTCACCCCCAAAATGATAAATGACATTCGGCTCCTTCTTTAGAGCATTTTGCGATCCATCAACACCAGATAGTGTAAGAGTCTTTCCGGCACCAGAAAGCGTGAGTCCAGAAGAAGAGTCAAATTGTATTGACATGGGCGACTGCACAGCAGCTGGAATCGTGGACGGTACAGACACATTTGTTGACGGCCGAACAGCTGGGACCTTGAATGGCAGAACTTCCGGAATCGTGGACGACAAAATGGTCGGTTTCGTGGACGGTTTCGTGGTCACAACCGGAATTGTGGGCATAACCGGAATCGCTGGCAAAACCGGCATAGTGGGCAAAGCCGGAATCGTGGTCACAACCGGAATTGTGAGCGGATCCGAATCTTCGAATGAAGGTGGTGAAATGTCTCCGGTGCTTGTTGAGGGTAAAATTTCGTCGCAAAGTCGTTTTGACAACTTTCGTTGATAACCGACAGAATCTTTAATGTACCCTTCACAAACTCTGTCCGACTTCCAACCAATAAATCGTTTAAGCTCCGTAACAGTGAAACCAGCATTGGCAGCAACTGTCGTTGTAGTCCGACGGTAGCTATGTCCAGTATACGAATTCGGTTCAGGCAACTTTAGGAATCGTGCAACATCCTTTGGTATCTTAGCAATACTGTTCTTGCCCATCACTTGAGCAATACACTTTCCTTTCCTCCATTGCAGGAATAAACGGTCCGTTGTCACCGATGCTGGACGCATGTCAAGGTATTGGCGAATGATCTTTGCAAAATCGTTGCCAACGACGTAGAGCTTGGCAGTTTTCGTTTTCATTTTCGTCATTGGTATTTTCACGATAACTTCTTTGCCGTCGTCTTTCACGTTATCCAATGTTAAATTAGTCAGCTCACATCCTCTGGATCCACTGCACAGGCCGAATATCATGACAGCCTGAAAAAGAAATCGTAAAGAGCTGAACGAACGATTTTATTTTGCAAATTTACCTTCATGCCCAAGTAGACATCATTGGGCGCTTCAAGAAAAAATTTGCGCAGATGTTCCGTTTCAAACACGTTCGCTTTCTTGGGTTCATAGCCATCGGATCTCATCTTCAGAAAAGCTCGTAGCCGACAGTGTTTTACCAAGTCCACATTATGCTTACAAAGCAGTGTTTTCTTAAGCATGGAATAGATGCTCCAAAGCGTTGGCGGTTTATATTTTTTAGCTGCCGCACCGAAATAGGCTAACACAATTTTTTCGTCAAAACTATTCGTGCGATGCGCTTCCTGCCACTTTCTGAACACATCGTAGGCCTGCTGATAGCGGTTGCCGGATTTCGTCGGAATTATTTGGTCCATCGCTCGATGGTATTCTTCCATCAACTCGGGAGGAATATCGTGTTCAATGTCGTCTTCTTGTCCCATTTCATTTACAACTTCCTCGCTGATTTCTGACAAAGCTGCGGTGTACTCATCAATAATTTCTTGCGAATCACTTATGTCGTCGATTTCCTGTTGCAATTCTTCAGTATCGATCTGTGAAATTATCAGGTCCATTTCGTCCATTCGTTGATCTTGTTCCATTGCTTCTGTGTCAATTTGGGACATTATTTCGTCCATGTCATCGCTTTCTGATTGAGCGAAAGACGTCGCTCCATTCACACTCATCGTTTCGACCAAAATGACATTATCGTCAAATTGTAAATCACCAGTCTTTATTTGAGACATAACTATATCCATGTCGTCACACTCCTTCGATAGTACAAAGCTGGATTCTCCGGACATTTATTTTTCTTCAAAATTACTAAGATTAAACGATGTGGTAAACGTAGTTATACTGACGGGCACACGTTTTTTTTAAGTAATTCAGAATAGCCCACTTCGATTGAATTTAAAAAAACAAACAATTATTACGGAAAAAAGAACGCTGTCGAAATGCATTTATGCTGCAGTGTTGCGTATATATAAATTAGATTCTCAATGAATAATGTACAATTTGGTAAAATGACTTCGAGTTGCATTTTTTTATTTTCGCGTCTCATTTGGTCAGCGAAATATACAACTTTCGTAGTTGTTGTAATGAAAAGTTGTATGGATCACATGGCACGACGTAAAGAAATTCAACCTGTGCGATTGCAGCCCTGGCCTTCGGCCACGGGCTGCAAACTTCGCACACGGTTGAATTTCTTTACTTTCGTCCCTTGTGATCCAAATAACCATTCTGATTAAACGCTGTCCAAGTTTGGGTCACTACACTAACTGAATCAGTATTCTGACAGGATCAGTACGTTGACAAAAGGCATTTTTCGTTTTTCTTTCTGTTTTCGTTTTCCTTTTGTGGTTTTTCGTTGTGTCGGGTTTTCTTCTTTTTGGATCAGTGATCGTGCAGTTTTGTTAGTGTCAGTGTCAATGTTTTTAGTTTGTATGTTTTTGCGGTTTCTGGTTTTTTATTTTGTGTGAAATTTGAGTGGTTTTTGTGTGAAGGCAAGTGGATTTTTTGTGTGGAAGCGAGTGAGATGATCCGTGCGTGAGCTGCTGGGGTGAGTGATTTTTAGTTTGTTTTTCCGTAGGTTTTTATTCCGTATTTGTTTTTTGATTGAAATGAATTTTCTCTTTGTTGTGCTACGTTTTGTGGGTACATTTTCATAGTAGCTTCTCACTAAGTTTCGAAATTTCCATCGAAAGGTGGCAGAACTTTTATTGTAAATTTTTAAATTACTAGTTCAATCAGAAAATTTACTGCTGTTTCGTGTAACGGTCCAGTGGAAACGACTGAAGATGGTGAGACCACGCTAACCTCTGACCGCCACTGTATCAGGAGGTCAAAACAGCATTTCATCTCCACTTTCGCTTCACGCGATGCATGGGAAAGGGAAGAGCAATTATGCTCTGTTTTTGTTTTTGTTTTGGTGTATTCGTTTGAACTTGATTCGGAATATTGAATGATTACTATGGAAATCTGCTGGAGTTCACTTTAATTATCTTCATTTAACAAATTCCAGTTTAGAAACAAAAAAATATTTTGAACGAATTGAATCGTTTGAAAGTGATTCCAGTATCACATCCGCATTTAATTGGTCGGTGCCTAACCCATTGCCACATCACACAATTTGAACAAGAGACGTTGTGGCAGCGATTTATATCCACTTGTGTTTCTTACGGTCACGAAATATCTGCCACAAATGAAACGATAATAATTATTGTCTGGCACAGAGACGTTATTTCACAATTTCTTACGACATGATAAACTGAATCGCTGCTGCCTCTAATTGAACAGCATTGTAGGTATCGGCAAAAGTAAAAAGATCGATTACTGTAGTTACGGAAAGCGTTCGAATTATGATTTCCTCACATCTCGACTTTAGACGCGTGAGCTCATACTGAAAACATTTAAATCAAAGGTTTTTTTCCAACTTTCTTTCGTAATTTGATAGAGGTTAAGTAATGTCTGAGTGGCGTTTTTCTGAATCGGCAAAGCATTTAGATTTTACTTACCTTTTCAGCCATTTTCAACAAATCCATTGCCATGCCATTTATTTCGGCCGTTTTACCGGTATACATAAATCGGACCATTTCCATTACGACTTCGTAGGCAAAGTCCGTAATCACGATTTCACATTCTGCAGATTCTTTGAAATTTGCTTGCAGCATACGGTTGAAAACTGGGCTGCTCACTGGTAGTAAATAAATTATAAAAAATTGCACAGGCTCATTTCGATGTATTAAATATGAAGCAATGTCCTCACGTGCCAAAACTACTTTATGTGCTGGAATCGCATTGCCGTTGGCACATTTAATTTTGAAGTCTGACAGGAACTCGTTGTTCAAAAGGCTTGCCACATCGAGTCCAGACGGTGCAGACGGCTTTACGTCTTCATCGTCGAAGTTTATATATCTCGTTGTACTGATTTTTCTTCTTAACATGTTGAATTTCCAAATTTTTCTTTCTTTATTTGTTAACCGGCGTGTCAAAATGCCTTCACTTCAGCTTGAATTTGAAAGATGTCAAACCAGAGTTGCTATGTTTTATTTTATTTTTTTACTTCAAAACTGTAGGCACTGCAACGCAGCAATTCAACTACGTTTGTCAGTTTTGTACGTTTTGTAACACGTAAGCCTTACTATTCGAATTTCGAACTAGAATAATTTATCTGTTATAATTTCTTCATAATACAGGTTAAAAAAGAAGGAAAAAAATGAGGAAAATTCTACGTCGCATCCTTAACTTGCTTTGAAGTGAGGGATTCTTCTGAAAAGCAGAAGACCGAATTCGGAAGCCTTTTCTAATGGAATTTTTTATATGTGCCCAGTAAGGTATTCAACCCCAGAAGCCAAAACCATTTTTAGAAAAATTCTCCAAAGTTTGTGTGGGTGGTGAAAGGTCATCAAAAACCGAAAACTTGCACTTTTCTTACAAAAATTTCTCCAGTTACACGAGCCGTACAGGGTCGTGTGGGGTGTCATTAGAAAGGCAATTGCATGTACTTCCGGGGCAAATAGGGTCTTATTGGGTTTAAAATTTATCCAGACTGAGATATGTACAGTTGAAGTTTTCAACCGTAAAAAGACTGAAAACTTACACTTTTCTTACAGAAATTTTTCGAGGTACACGAAGCGTTCATGGTCGCGTGGGGTGTCATTAGAAAGGTAATTGCATGTACTTTCGATTTCGGTCTTCTGTTTTTCAGAAGAATCCCTCAGTGAATTTTCTTGTTAATGTTCTTAGATTTCGTCAAATGTTTGTTACAGTGAACGACATCTCAAATGTCTCACTGTCAAATTTTTCTGAGAATTTTATTGTGTCATTGCAAATTCACAATGACATTCTCTGAAAAAAATGACAGTGAGACATTTGAGATGTCGTTCACTGTAATGTTAGGAGGTGTATTTTTCTAGTTAGAACAGTTCAAAGTGTAGTCAAGAACCCTATGTGTCTTTGGAGATCGGAATTGTTTTCTTTGGCACTGTTCTCAAAGCATTCGTAACTTGACAGTTGACATTTCTTATGGGATTTTATACACTCAACTGTCAAGTTACGAAAATACGAGAATCGTCGCCCTGCTATTGTCACAAACCTTTCTATTGCACAAACCATAAAAAGAAACTTTATTTTTCAGAAAATCAATTTCTCAAAATGGATGTTTAATTTTAATGGTCGAAGTAGGATGAGGTTGCATAAAACACTGAGTCAATAGCTTAATAGTGTAGATTTCAAATGACAAACGCATGTTATGGAGCAAGATCATTATTCCTGTGTAGCAGTAACAGATCCTATTTTAACAAAAAAAAAAGTTTCTTAAATTCCGCTAAGTTTCACAGATTTTAATTCCGTGAAGTTTTGGTAGATTTAAACTCTGGTAAAATATCAACAATTTATGATGACAACTTAACGAACTTCTCAAAATTGGTGAAATTCTAGTGAAATTTAGCGAAACTGCATGTAAATAGTTTCACTAAACTTCTCTACCAAAGTTTGTCTAAAATACTGCCGCAATTTCCATAAGAAACTTAGCGACAGATTTAAACAAAAGAATTCTTGTGAAATTCAGTTTCTTGTGGAAATTGCGGTAGAATAGGCTTTGCTGTGTAGGTTCACGACCTTGACTTTTCAACGAAAAATTTCATCTCTGTATGAAATTTACATACAATGAAGTCGCGTGGGGAATGGAATGCCTCAATAGGTAACCTTACGTAATTACGGCGAGTTCAGTTCAGAACAGATGAACTTTACGAAATCACAATGCGGTATTGGTAAAACCGTTAAAAGTTACACTTTAATCGGAAGAGTTGTATTTTAAAATATACAGCGAATGGTTAGATGAGATTAGATTATAGTTTTGGGAGGCTTCTTCCAATGAGAAACAGGAACCCAGATTAAAGATATCAGGTGTCAAACCACAAGAACAGATAGGGTCGATCTATTCTGTGTAGATGATCGTTAAGTTTGAGTGGTTCGTAATTGCACCAGCTACTCGCCTTATTTCCGATTTCGTAAGTTTAAGAAGTTCATTACTCCAGGATTTCGACACAAATGGTCGGAACAGCTTGATATGATAACTCCTTCATAGGCCGTCTATAGTCGTTTACGTTCTTGTTCCCTCATACAGCCCTAGTCTTGACTCCGGTCCCATAAAGTCACTGTTCGATCCCAGATTGGCAATCTCAGCTAGAGGTCGGAACAGATCAGATAAATCTGAAAATTTTCAGATCAGATTGAGAAATCTTCAGATCAGATCTGAACTGAATCTGAAAAATTGTATCTGAAATTTTCAGATTCAGATCAGATTACTATTGAATTGAATCTGATCTGAATCTGAAATTTCAGATCGCGTGATTTCAGATTCAGTTCGGATAAAAACTGATTTGATCTGATTATCTGAAAAATTTGTATGAAAATTTCAGGAAATTGCAAAAATTTTCAGATCAATCTGAAAAATTTCAGATCAGATTGCAAAAAATCAGATTTTCAGATTTCAGTTTGAATTCAGATTTGATCTGAAATTTTCAGATTCAGATCAGATAAATTTTAAATCAATCTGAACTGCATCTGAAAATTTCAGATCGTCTTTTTTCAGTTTCAGATCAGATAAAAGTGATCTGTTCCGAACTTTAACTCAGCCTATTCATTTCCAGGAATTCCACTATGTCCTGATACCCAAGATTCGCCATAAGTGCAGAGATGCAAATCTCGGACTGGTTGAGAATATTCACTTCGTCTGTGGAACAAAATTCAAGAATTGCCAGAATCTCGGCCTCAAAATCCGTGGCCAGTTGCCATAGGCCGAGTTACACCAGTCACAAAAATGAGTTTGTTCAGCCCATTCTTCCAAACAAGTCCAAGGCTGAACTGGGATCGACATTTCTGAAAGACCTTCATTAAGCAGTAAGAGAAAGTACGGAAAATCAGACATAAGTCGGTTATCCGAAAAACCGAAAATTTCGGATCGGTTTTGACCGAACCGAATATTTCGGTTCGGTTATGACCGATCCGAAATTTTCGGTTCGGTTTTGACACGAAACAAGTTAAAATAAAGCTTAACTCGTCGAAATTAGTTAGTTTCGTCATGAACTAACCGAATTTAAGATAATTAAGTCATTCAATGGGTGGGTGTGCTCTACAAAAAAACTCAGATGTAATTGACTCAATCTTTATTTCAATACCAATTCTATGCAATGACTCAATTAACTTATTTTCGGTTAGTTTATGACGAAATTAATTGATGTCGACGAGTTAAGCTTTATTTTAACTTGTTTAGTGTCAAAACCGAAGTTTCGGTTCGGTCAAAACCGAACCGAAGTTTCGGTTCGGTCATAACCGAACCGAAATATTCGGTTCGCTCAAAACCGATCCGAAATTTTCGGTTTTTCGGATAACCGACTCAAGTCTGCGGAAAATGGTCAGTCGACCAAATGATTTACGAGAGTGGCAATTTTTGTTTTGAATTTCTTTATTTTATACAATATACAATTTAATTTAAAGCAATGCAGTCAACAAATATTTATGTCGAATCAATATTTTTTTTAGTTTTTGTTGTTTTTAAATTTACGGTATTTACGGTGAGGGAAAGATAAGATTTTCGGTTTCTCTTTTTTTTTAAGTTGCGATTTTATAATCACGTGAGTACATTCAAAATGTATTTTCAATGAGTTTAATTAAACTTAAAAAATGAGTACAAGTACATAGTATACTTGTAGACTAGTGGATCAGTTTTTCTTTTGTTATTGTTAAACGAAACAAAATTAGAACGAAGATTTTGTTTTATTTTTTTTTTGTTTTAATCACTGCGCACGAGTCATGCAAAAAATATATAATTTTGTTTTAAAAATTTGCTTTAAACTATTTCTCTAATACTTTTTTTTGTTAAATTTTATTCACATTTTTTTCGTACAATTAATGAGTGCATGTGTGCACATGTGCAAGAAGCAAGCTCATTTTTTTCTTTTAGTTTCTCTTAAAAATAACTCTCAAGTCATTTATTTCTGTTTTTAATCAGATTTTAAACATTTATTATTATTCAAAGCTGTCGTCGGTTAATAAATTAAAATAAATTAATAAAAAATCGGTACAAAAAAAGGAGACTTACAAAAAAACTGGTAAATTTTACGTTTAAAAAATAAATTTGAGAAATTATCAACTAATAAATGCAACAGTTACAATTTGTGAATTGGTTACACACATAAAATAAATTTGCTCAACGACCTTTTTAAAGCACTGTTCAAAAACAATTTATTTTTGTGTCGTGAACTTTGCCCGGGCTTTCCATTTTCATTTTTTTTTTTTTATTCAAAAATGATATTCGAGGATGTGTATCACAAAGAAAATACCAAATCGAAATTACAAACTTTGCTGACGTTTCGTCGGCTGTACATTCAATGGTATTGTTGGATAAGTGGTCGAGATTATGCTGTATTGAATCAAATTGATTTTACAGCAAAATTTGAATTTTACATTTACATTTTACCAAAAAATCTTTTTTTTACTAATTTTAACTCTACTTAAACCATTTTAATGTTAAAGGCAAGAAATTATTTACATTTAATTTATATTTTAACGTTTAGCGGCTAACGACTTTGATAAGGTTTCAACAAACGTTTTTAATTGGTAAAAAAATCTTTTTTTTTTAAATTATTTAAATTAAATTACCAAAAAAAAGTGGCAATCATGTTGTGACGATCGGATAAATTTTACTTTAAGCCACATGAGAAGAGATATACAATCATGACCACAGCCTATTGTTGGAATTAAATTCCAAAAAATTCTGTAAAATTCTTTTAAAAAATTATTTCAGGAATTTTTAGGATGATTCATGATTATGACAGATCTCATACAATCATTGTCGTTGTTCTCTGTATCATCTGTTATCGACAGATTGGGTAATGAGTACTTTTATAGCAAAAAGCGTGTTCGCAGATCAATGGAGTTAACAGAATGTTTAATCGAAAGAAGTAATAGATTCGAAAATTATTCTGGTGATTCTCTAGTCGTCTGAGCAACG
Source organism: Bradysia coprophila (assembly GCF_014529535.1). Taxonomy (NCBI): domain Eukaryota; kingdom Metazoa; phylum Arthropoda; class Insecta; order Diptera; family Sciaridae; genus Bradysia; species Bradysia coprophila. Next base: position 1,996,929 of record NW_023503375.1, read on the forward strand.
TCAAATAAATCGTCGACTACGAATCATTATTGTGTCACTCCAACAGAAAATCGAAAGTTATATTCCATTTACTTTCGACAAAAAATAAGTGGCAGCAATAAGTATTAATCATTGTGTCGCTTGACATAATCTAAAGTAAAGACTTTTCGTATAATGAAACAAACGTCCAAGACAAGCGTAAAATATCGGAGGGAATTCATTACAATCAAGTAGCATGGCAAGAGTGAATATTGTACAATCTAAACCTTTTAGAAACGGCTTAATCATCTGCTATATCAATAGAAACGTCTGACTAATTGATTAGAGCTGTGGGTATAGTCGTATAGTGTTCTCTGACATATATCAAAATGTACAAATTGAGACGATGTCTAAGAGATGATTTGAACAGAAGAAGTAGCAGATTTGATGATTAAATATAGCGATTGAAAGGTTTGATTTATCTTTTGTGTCGTTTTGCATTTTATTCGAATTATTTCGTCGTTGATGGTGCTATATAGAGAGTCATTTATATATTCGGTTTGGTTCGGGTAGATACTTTGAATTGATTCTCTTTTCACTTTTTTATTTATTACGAAAAACAAGAAGCCTTGTTCATGATAACACGAAATTTGCTTTTTTTAACGAACAATTATTTTTTTAAGTTAAATAAATAAGATAAAACATGTCCGCTATATGAACGAGTACAATTGAAAGAAAAAACGATATTTTAACATTTACACAGTTAAATTCCTCTAACTCTCTGGTTTTGCTCTATATCCATTTTCGTTTTAATTAAAATGTTTTTTTTCTCATTTTATATTGTTTTTACTAAAAAATAATTTTTGTTTTCACATTTCTTTTCTTTTTTATACAAAGCATAAGACGCCTGCGCCGATGCAATTCTATAGGTTTTCTTTTAAATTATTTTCCATTCTTTTTTTTTTCTTCTCTTTAAATATAAATCTCCGAGATAATAATTTCATTTTTTTAATACTTTTCTTGTAGCTATAGGATAAAACGCTTTTTTTCATTTGCTTTTTTTTGTTTAATTAAATTTTTGTTTTGCAGGTTGTGTGGATTGTTAACGAGCTTGTTTTTTTTTTTAAATACGCAATTTCTATGTAATTCAGTTAAATGTTATAACATCATTTATGAGCAAGGATATGTTTTTAAAATTTTTATTTTCTTTGTTTCTTTATAAAGGTTTCCGTTTTGTTGCCATCGAACTTGAAAGATGATTTTTCGATAATTTGTTGTTTTGTTTTGTAATGAGAAAATTATGAACCGTTGTACACACACATGAAATCTGAACGTTATAAAATGGACTTGATGGAAGAGAACTGACGAAATAAATGAATGTATAATTACCCGATCGATTGATAATGGAAAGAAATGGAATGATTTTGAGACTAAAATGGGGTTCTTTGCGACATACTCGTTTCTTCAGTTCGATTGAGAGTCAATCGATGCCTCGGAAAAACCATGTCTGTTCCTATTACTTTCTCAATATTATTAGTGTTCTACAAGTGAATCGATGAAACAAAGATTAATAACTGGAAAATTCCCCATTTTCGACTATAAAATTACACCGGAAACGATCAATAAAAACACTGACCTCTTGCCTACTTCATTAGGGATTAAGATGTTTTTTCGAGTACTTTTGTTGTCACGGGTTTTCTTTTGGTGCACAAGTTTTAATTTCGTTAATTTACTCTCGCTGCGAAGCTTGAGTCGATATGAAAAATTTTACTTTCTCGAAAAGATTTGCCTTTAATATGGAAATTAACTTCGAGACTAGGCTTGGTCGCAAAGTTTCTCCTTTCGCTGTGTACGATTTTCAGCATAGGACTGAACCAATCTAGAGAATAGAATCTTTCATCGTTACTACTCTGTACTAATTCCTCATAAAAATTGAGTTTGAAAGGTTCGTATAATATTACTCCGTCGTAATTTTATACATTAGAAGAGGGAAAAAAATCTGTTCTAGTGCTTGGTTCCGTGCTGACAGTGACTGGTCATTTGTGACTTTGTTGGATCATTTTTTTTAACCACTGTAAAACGTAAAATGTGTGCGACGGATGGATAAAAAGGTAGAAATTTCTTTGTCAATCCCTTGGATACCCTTTGAAAGACAAGAGAATTCGATTGACGATATTTTTGAGGAAGTGTACAATCCACTAACTATTTTTAGAAGACCTGCTAAAAACATCCCAAGAGCCGTTGAAAGGTAAAAAGAGAAAGAAATTCTTGGAAAACTGACATTCTAAGAAAATTATCTGCGAATTTTTTAAGGAATATTCTTTGTCACTTAAAGTTGCGATTATCTGCTTTATTAAAATGCGGACAGCAAAATTTCTGCCAAATTTCTTTTTCATTAGATTTTAGTCTGTCAATTTTTCCATTTCTTTAAATAATTTTGACGATCACTCAACGATCAGTATCAATCAGGACATATTTTTAGGAATTTATTTCATTAAAATGTCTTAAAAATACTTTTAAAAAATGCTTAAAAATTCCTTAATTTTTTTTAGGAATTTAAAGGTTTTTTTTTTTAATTTTTAATGAAATTTTAGGAATTAAATGCGTAAAAATAGGCCCTGGTATTTATACGAAAAATGTCACGTCCGATTTCACAGATCATTTTTTGCTCTTTCTTTTCGTCATTACAAACACTTATTAAATCGTTCAATCGATATTTCCGATATTTTAACAAAAAAACAAAATTCAGATGTGAGGTCGACCAAAATCAATATTGTGACAAATATCGAGATAAGTGAGAGAGAGAGAGAGAAAGAGAAAAAGGCTTTCCAAAGCAAACAAAGCACACGTTTCGTATTTTAACTTTAGTTTTACAATTAATTTCTTTTTGCATTTTAAGTTTTCTTGTTTAAATATCATTATAGCATCACTTCAGCGCTTATTTTTAGTTTTATTTCCATGTAAAAATCAACTCATTAAATTGTTCACTTGGTGTGGATCAGTTTTTTGTCTTCTTTTCTTCTTTTTTCTCAGAAAATGAAAAGAATTTTCTTTTTGGCCACAAAAACAAAATAAAATTTTTCACGTTTCAAACACAAATCAATTTTTTCTCTAAATTTTCATTTTTATCGATCCCATTAATTTTCTTTCAATTATTTTTTTCTTGTTTTTCATTTTTAAACTTTTAAATTTGTTGGACATTTATAATTCATGTTGTTCCTCAACTGAGTCTAGCCTACATCTAGCATCTTTATTCACTAATTTGCTTAATTTACCGTGCCGCAATGGCATTGAAATTATTTGTTACGGACTGTGAGGATAATCAAAAATTTTCTTATTTGTTAGCGGTGATTGGAGATGTCGATGCGGTATTATTTCGCGCTCCGCAGGTAGTGGCCATAATTCCTGTTTTTTTGTGTGTATCGCATTAGGGAAAAAATCAATTGTTTGTTCAAAAAGTAAATTGAAATTTGTACCTGCAGAGATTTGGCCCGTTCTCAGGAGGTGGACTTATCCTTTTTGGATGTGAATGTGTTCATTAAGTTTTTTAACGTTGCACCAATGCCTTTGCTTGGCGTACTGGATTCGGATGATAAACGATTTTCCGGATGCGCATCCAAACACTTTTGGTAGCGGAGCTGCAAAGTTTAGGAAAAGAACTCAATTGTTTGGCGTACTGGCAATCAATCAAGATTAAAGAATTCAAATCCAAAAACTAACAATTTTAACGGCTAACATTCTACCTTCAATCCAATCAATTTTATTACCTTGCAAGCAGCTTCAATTGTCTTGCACAATGCTCCACTGGATGGTTCGCATAGGAACGCATGACAAACAAATTTGTCTTCAGCAGTATGCATGATGAACGCACAATTTTTCACATTTTGACCAATGCCCATAAAGCTTAAGTAACGCACCCGACATTCAGCTATGAGTCGACCTTCATCCTGTAAATTAATCTGTTGAATTTCGTACTGCCACGAAATGAAATGAACAATTACCCCCGAACTGTGTATGCTTATCATACTTGGTGCCACAGAAACATTGACATGTTCCCATTGTTCAGGTTTTGTGTCTCTAAGCGCCGTATCAATAGCTGCATTAAGTACATCCATACCAGTTGGCTGGTTCACTTCTGTCGAACCCAAGTACTGAGCCTTCAGCACTTTTTTCGGTTCCTCCATTGGGGTTGGAAATGATTGAGCTGAAAATTCAAATTCAATTTTAGCAAACAAAAATGCACAACGGTCATTCGACTGCATGTATTGCACACTTACGATGTCTCACCCATCTCCGATTTTCAGTTGGTAAATCTGTTGGACGTGTTGCACATCTAGCACCGTTTACATTCACCCCATTTGCATCCAACTGGAGTGATCGTTCAATCATTATCCGTTTGCATATATCTCTGCATCATGAATGGATAAATGATTCAGTTAACTCAAACATTTTCATTGAATTTTAACACATCCGTAATTGGATCATATACCCACCTTAATGTATTCGCAATTGTCCTAGCTGCTGTATCACACCTGAATACGTGACACATATGGATCCGTGTTAAGCGGTCACGTGCTACATAAGCAAAATCCCTATAATGGAAATTTCGTAGAAATTTTAATTTAAAATCTAAAAAAGGATTATGAGACAATGTTGACTGTAACAGTCGGTTCTTCTTCATTACATCCATTTCGTATGGATTATGAAGCGACATGCACGTGCACACTGCACACAAGTTAAGTAGTTCAAATAGAGAACTGGATGCTATTTTTAGTAACGAAAAATTCAACATAAAAACGCAGGCACGGACGGTGTATCGACAGTAAAGTCAATAAAACGTTCGATTCGTGAGGACTATTTAAATTACAATTAGTCACAGTAGTGGGAGGAAATGCCATGATTGAATTTGTGGCTTAGACGAATTATATATAGACTGGAAATTATGAACAAAATTACGTAAAAATTGTGTCCCCGACATGAAAAACGAAATATTTCATAGTGTGAGAATTGGTGGGCAAATTAGCGCGAATAATTCTAATTTTTGTTCTACACAAATCATTTCAATAGATTGTGGATTTGAGCACTATTTCACAGGACTCTCAATGGTTGACGCTGTCGGCATGTCGGTCAATTCTGTCACTTCATCGAACAATATTTTCATGGACCGATCGATCGAAAATTGAATTTCCTAACAAATGATTTTGATTTTTAAATTTCGTATCTCAAAAGACTGACTCGAATGGCTGATTTTTGCGGTAGTGACAATAACCATTTCCACAATCTAATAGAATGAAAATATCGGAACGATTAACGTGGTGGTGAAGTTGGAAACTTTCAGAAACTGGAAGGGTACTCCAAGAAGAATGATTTTTTCCAATGGCTTAATAAATAAGCAAAAGGTTTTCGTAAAAAAATATTTTTGAATTCACACAATTTTAACACAATTCATAAAAAACACTTGAAAGTTCAGCCCTTTTCACTTCTCGTAAGCCACACTCGAAATACCTGTCTAGGAATAATTCGTCTAACATTTCTTCCAGGTGGATTTTGTGATGGTTAGTCATCTGTTATCGAAAGCGACCGACAAAAATAAGCGATGAGCTCCGGTTAATGTTTTATTATATAGCAAAATATTCGTTTAAACAAACGAAATAAAAGATTTTGTATCAACTACTCAGTGCCGCCACTTCACACGGACAATCCGGACATTTGCCTAGGGCGCAGCGATCTGAGGGGCGGAAAACTCGCAGTTTTAAGGGTGCGAAATCGTTGTAGGAATATTGTTGTGGAAGAAAGTCTGTAATAATAACCCAACTTTGCCTAGGGCGCCAAAAACCTGGTGGCGGCACTGTGGACCACAAAACCGTCGTCAAACAAAGGAAGAAGCAGAGTAGCTAAGCGAAATTAGATTTTTATGTCTTTTTGGTTTTCGAAATTGAAATCATCAAGGAATTGATGAAAACTTGAGTTGATTGCATCTTTTCTTGAACAGAAGCAATGCTGTGGTATGAACAAAATGCATACGTAATTTAGTTAGCAAACTCCACGGGTGATGGAACCGAATAACCTTTCTGAACGGATAATCCTAAATACAAGCCACACAATTGTAATTTCAGCTATGTTCTGTCTTATAATGTCAGTAGGGAAAGCGATATTTTCGATTACAGGAAAGGGCAATCAAAATTCAGCCTTAGTTTGCTTCAGCTGATTTGCAGCTGGTTCGCATATACAAACAAAACTGGTTTTAAGTGTTTATACGAATTTACCAGTTTACTCATGCGTGTAAACATGCTTAGGGGCCATTCACAAATTACGCACGCTCTTAAGGGGGGAGGGGGGGTTTGACAACAGCGTACGCTTCATACATTTTTGAAATTTTCTCCATACATTTTCGCGTGCAAGGGGGGAGGGGGGTCTGAAATTTCGAATTTGGTGCGTGCGTAATTTGTGAATGGCCCCTTAGTCAGTTTTGTTTGTGTGTACAAATTAGCTTAAAATCGGCTGAAGCAAATTTCGGCTGAAATTTGCTTGCTTTCCTACAATAAACATGAAGTCTGTATTCAGTTTCAATTTTTACGAAGGAATCGATGCGAGATTAAGTTCAAGATTACGAAATCCTATCTCACGTAAGCTGAGGATTTATTGCTAATATATCTGAATCCACTTTTCAACACGGTATTCCACCTGCAGTAGCTAACAATGACTATCTCTCTCGAACATATTTATCATATCGCATGAAAGATTCAGAAAATATGTGACGGTTTTTGTGACTCAAAAAAATACGGAATTCAATTACGGGCATGGTCAGACTTATAAATTCGCTATTTTCAATAAATTTATCGTCAAACACAGCACCGAGTTTTCCCTAATATACGACCATGTATCTACGTCAGCGACGAGTTTGCCATAAATTCTCTCTGCAACACTCATAAATTTCAAATAGAAAAAAATTCACGAAATGTGGCATGCGAATTACATTCTCAAGACTCGAAAACAGATGCATTTATGATTCAGATTTTATGTTACCGATTTTCGTTATACGATTTACTACTGACATGCATTATTAGTAAAAATGTTTTTAGTTTTTCTCAACGAATTCATTACGAGAAAGACTGCAATTTTCAACACCATTCACTTAGGATTGTCTACATCAATTTTGTTTTTACCTTTCTCTGTTTATATAGCCAATATAGGGTGAGCATACGGTTCAAAAGAAACATAAATTTGAAAGTTAGTAAAAATATTCTCCATAATATTCAAAATCTACTGTAAATATACTCTAAATCTATGTAATATATCGAATCTAAATTCCAATAAACGATGTGAACCAATCGAAAACAAAATTACTCACCGTCCATTGTCTCTGCCCACGCCCCACACTCGAATCGTATGAATCGGTTGTGTATTTAATATTGTCAAATTTTCCGGATCAATTAATTTTAAAGCACCTTCATCTAAATCCATGAATAAATCTTTTCCCTACGAAAATAGTAAACAAATTTAGACACGGAGTCACCAAATCGAAATTTTATTTTTACATCGCCCCATCGTCCGACAACGTCCAACAAATCGTTTCGTCCCAGGGACAGATCAACGATGCATTTGTTTACAGCCTTTGATGATCGTTCGGGCGTCAGATCATCTTCAGCTATTTCCACCCAGCCTAGCGACCGCACAGCAAACCTAATTGGTCTATCTGATTCGGATTTTAATGGATAGCTACGGCGTCTGGAAATAGTCATTTAATTTTAATTTCCATTCGAAAGCAAACTTCTTTAATCTACGAGATCTTTCTAAAGCGACTAGTCATTTGTTATCGACAGAAACGAAAGAAATAAGCGATGACATTGGTTCAGGAGGTATTATATAGGAGAATTTATGTTAAAACAAATGAAGTAAAAGATTTTCTATCAAAAATTAAGCGATATTTGAACAATAGAAGTAGAAGCTTAAATGATATATTGCGAATCGCTTGCTGCTGTTGATAAAGGAATGACAAAAATCGTCAGGAAAAATAGTTTTTTGTTTTTTTTTTTAACGAAAACTGTCCAGCAATTACATCAATTTCACTCATCTTCATGTGTAGCATGTCATTAAACATTGTAGATTCAGAACAAGGCGAACCCCGGAACGGGTGTAAAGAAAAGTGGGGTGTTGTGTCACATAGCTTTAACTTAAAGCTTGTTTCGTAATGCATTTTCTGTTGGCACTACTTTTACATGTGACATCAGGTAAACGACTAGCACGAAATGGTTCATTTTGTTGAATGTCTCTGCATATTTTCTTGCGAATTTCGTAACGTAATATATGCAGCATTACTGGCACAAATTCTGTCATTCGCGATGCATTAACAACACAGACGTTTCGCTGCTGCAAAATACTTTTGGAAAGATATCTGGTTATACCTTCAAAGCACATAAAACCCTGCACTTAATATCGCATTTTCATTGGACTTTTTAAGACTTTATTTTATTTGGACTTGAATTTTGCATAAACTGCCACCAACGATTATCGCTTGAAAACTACAACAGCTGTGGCATTCAATTCATCGAACGGAAGCCAACAAAAAGGTAAAGTTTCAAATTTATTCGTTTCAGTTGGATCGATACCAAGCACGCAAGGGCACACAAGAGTGCTATTAAAATGTCGTTTCAAATGTACACTCACTTAAAAGCTAAATCCTCTTTTTGTCGTCGGTCCTCATCAAAATCCAATGCTGAGCTAGTATTGCTTCTTGTTACCGATAAACTTTGAGATTCCTGTTGGATTTGAATTTGTGAGTTAAAGACTGAAATGCGATTGTCCGCTGGAAACGTTACCTGTATTCTATTTCCTATACAATCCTTAGATCCGTAAAAATTTGAAAACGAATTATTATTTATTGGACTTTTAATGGCTGTGGTCAAAAATTGTTGTGTCGTAACCGGTGTTTTAAGTTCTTTGGGCGTTTCTTTGCACCAGAGTGGTGGCTCTCTCTGTATAGTGCCCGATTTTATATGCCAGTAATAAGGCCCATTATTATCTGAAAATGGACACACATTTCAAGCAAAAACGTTAACTTGAAACCGTTACACACACAAACCTTCATGTTTTTCCCATCCAGGCGGTAAATCCTTGTTCGCATCCTTATCTTCGAAGCCATCGCTTTCCTCTTTGCCACCCTTTTCCTCCTCTTCGCACTCTTCCTCCGATCCGATTTCGTACACTTTTCCATCACCGTCGTGATGTTTCCGTTTGTTCGGCAATGCATACAAATCATCTGAATTTAAATCACCAGAAATATGTTTTATATTTGCAGTGCTATCGTCTACATCTTTCGATTTGCAATCGTCCTTTTCGGGACGTTGATCTGATTTTGTTTTCGATTCCGATGGGGACGTATCTAGTAGACTTTGCTTGTCTGCCGTACTGAATTGAGACCATGAAATTTAAACATTTTTCGATATTGACCAATAAGCAAAATTACCTAAAATTCTCTTTGAGATCAACTCCCATCGAACCGATGTCCAGTCGGGCATAGTCTTTCCTATTGCTAACAATATGCGATTTCGATGAACGCATTGAATTTTGTTGCTGCAATTCGGATAGGATTTCTTCGTATAAATGAGAGTTACGTTCAATGCGTTGTGGATCCATGTGATAGTTGGGATTCTCGTAGCTGAGAAGTCCGTTTTCTGGTTAAGAAAATTACACAACGGTTACATTGAGGTCGTTGGCTGGGTGGTCTAAATCAAAAATGAAAGAACAGAACGAAAAAGGAAAATAAAGTAAAATGAAATAAACTGAAAAGTCATGAAGAGAACGGATGGGCTATTATTTGATTCAATTTGAATCCGACATATTACAGGTGGTAGAACCTTTCTTACCGGCTTAATCGTCTGTTAAATAGTTTGTTCAACAAGGGAAGAAGAGTTGGAAATTGCATTTCGAGGATATTTTCACAACAAAGGTTTCCAAAGTTACAGCGGAGGGGAGAAAATGACTATTTTCTCGCCTGCGTTGTGAAAAATGTTTTCCTTTAAGCATTACATAACACATCCCCCTCCCTCGTTTCTTAAAGTCAATTTTGCCAACCCATCTACCAATCAATTTGCAATATGAATGTTAGCGACATATCGATTAAAAATGAATCGGTGCGTTCAACTAACGGCTTCGTTCAATCAAATTAATTGCCAATTTAGTACTCTCCAGCGTCATAACAATTTCCTTCATTCTCAAATAATTCGACTCATAAATAATAAACATGTCACAGCACAAGTATATATATGTGCTCGGCTGTGTAGCATTTCCCACAATAAATGAAATTCGAATTGACCTAATTCAGCAAATCATTCAACTCATTTCCATCCAGATATAGATTTACAATGATGTATGTAGAGAGTGTAATGTATATAGAGCGATAGCGAAACAACATACATCAGCTAACACTACAAAATGTTGGACAATTTACTTTTCTGTAACATAGTACTTCGTATCTGTCATCTATATGGCATTATACCCGACGATGTCATGGAAAATTTAATGTGACTCACCAATTTTCCCCATTTAGTATTAATGCTATTATAATCTACCGTTTATGTGTATGATAATATTTTCCATCAAAGAGTAGCTTATTCCAAGTTAAAACAACAACAGAAAATAATTGGCGCCAGACATTCTGCCTGCCAACCCTATTACGTGTATGACTGAATAGATTGCTATATTATACGTTGTAGTAATCAAAAAAGCTTTCCATGCTGCTGACGATGTGTACATGTATATCTATAACGTGTACGTAAACAATTTTAACAAAAACATAAATTTTCCTAACTGTGAAAACCATTTGTATAAACGGAATGTATATATACGAACGTTCGTATCTATAACCGTACCTCCCGTACCTAATGTGTAAGCTTTGACCGATGAATTTTGGTTTTCGTGTTCTCGTGTCTTCACGGTGGCTTGTATATTATACACATGCATTGTGCTAGCGATTACACATTTGTTGTATCGAGACTACAAGGTGAATATCCTACTGTTTTTCGATGTGAAATTGGCAACAGTAGCAACGGAGGAACAGGGTTCATTGTATGAAATTTAATTAAAATTAAAATTTCGACAAGTATAAAGATCGTATCGGGGCGGAAAGTTTCTGAATTTCTGAATTATACATTCGTACTGCATGTTCGCTACTCGGTAAATAATATCGAAAATGGGACAGTTTTTTTCGTTCGGAAAATGCTTTAACCAATTTGTTGATGTGAGAAAATGCAGTTGGAAAGCTTCCAAGAAGTTACAGTAATTTACGCGAAGGAAGTAGACTGAGTCAAATAATTGTTGTAGACATATAGCCGAGCAGAGTTATTGTATGGTAATTACACAGAAGTACTAAATTATTTACGACGGCAATCGATAAATAAAATACATGATGTGACATTAGAGATCGTCCATCAAGTATCTACTCACCGTATATTTAAAGTGTAAACGTACAATTTCCAGCAAATGATAAATTGTCATTGATAATGAAGGTGTAAGTAAACAAGATTTTTATTGTTTCAACACACCCTTCCCCAGGGACTATTTTGAGAAATCGAATTTCTCAAAATTTCTCAATTATTTCTCAATTATTTCTCAAAGAATTTCTCAAAAATTTCTCAAATTTCTCAAATTTCTCAAATTTCTCAAATTTCTCAAAAATATAAAAAATTTCTCAAAAATTTCTCAAAGATTTCTCAAAGAATTTCTCAAGAATTTCTCAAATTTCTCAAAATTTCTCAAAGAATTTCTCAAAAATAGTCCCTGCCCTTCCCCCATGTCTCTGCTCTCTAAAACCGTATCTGGATCACAAACTTCATCCTTTTCTTTGTATACTCAGGTTAGACGAAGACCTCATTTATGTAAGTCAGCAATTACATATCAAGGGTAGTGAAGGGCGTAACTACAAAGCTACAAAACTACAAATCAATTTCGATGAACTTTTTTTTCCCTTGTTAAGGACGAAAACGTTAAACGACGAAAGTGACATAAAAAGAGTTGCAAAAAAAAACACTCGCGGAATTTTGAAAACCGATACATTTCCTGTTTTGGGGTTTACTGGTTTTTTGTGAATTTTGCATGTATTTTTACATGGAGGAATCAGAAACGTAAAACACAGAAACAAAAATTGTGTTGGTTTTCAAAATTCCGTGTCTGCAAGTTCTTTAAGATTTTTTTTTAGAACGTCGTTTGAGAGATGTTTTTGAGGCATTCTTTTGAAAAACAACCGACCGTAATCGGACGAATTTTAGAGTGAAATTTTTATATGTGATGTGCCCAGAAATGTATTCAACCCTACAACCCTACTTTCAAAAAATTTTCAGGAAGCTTGTGTGGCTAGTGTGAGGTGGTCAAAAGCCGAAAACATGCACTTTTCTTACAGAAATTTATCCAGTTACCTCTGTATGGGGTTGGGTGTCATTAGATAGGTAATTGCATGTACTTCCGGGCCAAGCAGGGTCTTATTAGGTTTCAAATTTATCAACACTGAGATATGTGCAGTTGAAGTTTTCAACCGAAAACGTCTGAAAACTTAGGTGTCATTAGAAAGGTAATTTTATGGCAAATATGGTCTTATGGGGGTTTGGATTCATCTACGATAAAAAATGAGAAGTTCAAATGTTAAAGTTCCAAGCTCATATAAAACCCCATTTGCCCTGAAAGAACGTGCAAATTTGAAATGAATTCGCATTGCGTCCGATTTTGGTTGGTTGTACTTCGAAAAATCACTCTTATAAAAATTGCTCCTCATGGCACCTACCTCGCAAAGTGGGCTCACGGCAAAATCTTCATTGAGTGATAATCTACTAATATCAGATACTAATATCAGGTACTAATTTGCGAATAGTGACGAGAAGGGGGTGTCTTCAAGTTCTCCGAAATTTTCAGGTTTTTCGACTATATCTTCGGACCTATTAATCGTATTGACACTGTACGTGACTCAAAAGACCACAAACAACTCTAACCCTCTCCAAGAAAAGTTCATGAAAATCGGATGAGTAGCTCCAGAGATATAGTAGTTACGTTCTTTGGTGATTTTTCCCTCATGTACATATCGCTGTTTCTAATTGAATTGTACACTTAAGGTCTGACAGTAGCCCTGTGTGAGTACACAGGAAGGATGAAACCTACCAATATAAAAGTTCAAACGTTTTCACCCACGTCACTGTAAATCGATTTTAATACCTTCGCAACGAAAACTATTCGAACAGATTGAAGTGAAAAGTGGCGATAAAAGCTCATTGCTTCCGACTATCAATCCGAAACTCGCAGGAAAAGCGAATCCATCCAACCAAAATAATTCCATTTCTCTGTATTTTCTTGAACTTTCTTGCGAAACAGATTTCCATAATTCATACGAAATGAGGAAAAAATTGAAATTCAAACACACAAAGTTGTTGTATTTTTCCAGATTATCGACTTTCATTTGATCTGACTTTCTAAAGGTAAAAATCGCTTGACATCAAATAAGAACGTTATGTTTTACTGTCTTACACTGTTTATGTCTTCGACTCTTTTTGAACCTCATATAACCTTTACACTTATAACGTCAGAAAATTACTGGCTACGAACATAGAAAATATATCAATTTGTCAGAAGTTTATAGTATACACATTTTGGTTAAGGTTAAATTTATCATATAAACGTCTACGTGACTTGAGATTATTACAACTTATCTTGACATTTCCATTCCCTATTAACATCGATGGCATTATATATATACTACTGTATTGTGTCCCTCAAAGGTCACGCTATTCACCCATAATATAAAATATAAACTCCTCAGTCCTCAATAATACACCGCACCTGGTCCCCATACTAACATATAAAAAAAAATGTATAAATAAAGTACCGGAGGAACCATCAGCATACAACACTTTTTTGAAGGATAAAAAAAAATATTCAAGGAATTTTGCGTGGTAAAGGGGCGAAATTGGATAATAAAAAAAATGTCTTAACCGCAGGTATTTTACTGGTTCTCGTCTTCATATTATTGCTATGCAAATAACCAAACTGTTTACAGAACGGAGAGACGATATTCATTTCTGTATCACGAACATTTACATTAAAATAAAAATATCTGATTAACCGAACCTACGACATTCAATATTTGTCATTCGGTGTGGAAAAGAGAAAAGCGAAAAATATTAACAGCAAACGAATTTCTCAGGTGTTTGATTAGGAATATGTCAACAGAATTTACATTCCTTTTTTATAAATAAAGTCCTTGGATGGATGATTCGATTTGTAAAATTTTTGATTTGGCATGGCAATGATTGTGCGCTTAGACACGGTTCGGTTTGACAATTTGTTCCGATCAAAAATTCCCAGTCTAGACATGAAAAAGTGCAACTCAAGTAGAACAAACATTCGTCTTCATTCCCCCTTTCGCGTCTATTCGTCTCGTCCATTATTTCTTGAAAGAATTGAAGAATTGCAAACATGCATGGAATGGCAGACGAGAGAAATAAATAATTCAGAGATGTATGCAGAATTTAATTTCTGTCAATCCTATGACATAATCATATTTTAGCTGGTGCATGGGATGCCAGCAGTGAAAAGTCAACGTTCATTTTATATTTTATGTGATTTCATTTGCTCATGTAAATGGACTTTGTTGGGAGGAGGACGTCGTATTACATATAGAGTGAGAAATTGGTATTTCTAATGAGAAATACCACAAAGTTTTTACATTTTAAAATATGCTTCCGGCAGTCACTACGTTATGTAATGGAAATTTTAAAAATTCCTTCCCTTATCTGGGTTTAAAATGGGAAAAAAAAATGTTTTCGCTTCCATTCTCAGTTTTGGTGTCGTAACTTCTTGAAACTTTAAATTCTCATTTAAATTTCAACGAATTTTCCGCCAAAACCATATATCTCATAGCTCTTTAACGTCTCAAGTAATGTGCTGTGAATCCAATTCGAAATCGTACAGTTTCGTTCATTAATTTCCCACACACATGCTACATCCCAATATAATAATACAATTTTCCACCTCATCACTGCCTAACAGAAAAACAATTGACTTTTCACAAAAGGTTACACTCGATACAAACATGTTAGACGTTTAGACTTAAGCTTGGCTTTCGCAAATAATATTCTCCACATAGAGGTTCGTCTATATGTACTTACTATATACACACACATCAGTCAAGCATTCTACAAAAACAATAGCGACGACGACGACAACAACAACAACTTAATTATTGTAAACGGAAATTGCCCTCCGCTCTTGATAGGAAAATGGTTCAAACGGTGGCAATATTGTAACATACAATTTTATCTGTATACGTTTATGCCACTGTAAAACCGAAAATACATACAAAAAGACTTAGATTTATGGCTGACGGCATGGGGTTCCATTCAGCCCATATATACATAGACATGTTTAACTATAATACAGGGAACGCTAATGTAGCAAATTGTTGCTTTAATTACATGGCGATGTAAGACACCATAAAGATAAATTTATATCCTATAAACTGGTTAGGTACACGTTTACATTCCTAAATATAATATATATTAACACTATGGGATAGATCGTGGGGAGATGGGCAACAGCAACAACAAAAAGACGAAAGAAAGAAAGATTCTTGATTTTCGTTTTTCCTGTTCGATGTACATGTGAAACTGAGATAAATTATTTACTCTGCAGCGACTTTAAGGATTGCGGTGCAATATCGTTCATTCGATCGTTCTAATTGGGAAAGTTTAATAAGCTTCTTTATTTGACGATTTAATGTTATGTCCGAATTAAACTTTATTGTCAACACATATGACATTATGCTGAACCGTGTTAAAGCTTCCCATTATATTATGGTTGGTTTTCTATATAGCGACGCGGGTAATGAGACAAAAAATCGTATAAAATTGATGTTTGTTTGGTTAAAGTTTTATGCAAGTCATTAACTTGTCTGGTTTTGTTAAGTTCGGTCGCATTTTCAGTGACACCATTAGAGATGCGAAGTACTTTCCACTATTAACAGCCAAAAAAAATTAATTCAAAATAAAAAAGCAAGAGAGCAGCTACTCATCTGTAACTGACAATCACGACAAAAAATAAACGATAAACTCTGATTGGCATTCCCATTTATAGGAATATTTGTGCTGAACCAAGTGAAGTAAAAGATTTTGTTTCAAACTCTTGAATCTACTTTAAGTACTGTGCCGCGTGTGCACACATGCTGAAAGGTCTTTTTTTTAGCGAATGAGAGATTTGCAGCACCAACCGGAGGCGAGTTCTGGGATCGAATTCGTTGTTCCTACATTTTTCCTAAACGATACAGAAAATACGCGATGAAGTCAATTTGATTCAACCTTAGCTTCGACTCGTGTTGTCAATTTTCACATCGTTTTACTTGATAGGATAAAATATTTAATCGAGCGAAGAAAGACTCTTGTCATTAAAGCTCCATTATTTTGGCCGGTTTTCTATATAACGACACGGGTAATGAGACAAAAAATCGTATAAAATTGATGTTTTTGCTGGTTAAAATTTTATGCAAGTCATTTACTTGTCTGACGTGTTTAGTTCGGTCGCATTTTCAGTGACACCATTAGAAATGCGAAGTCCTTTCGACTATAAATAATAAAAGAAAGTGAATAATCGAAGGAGCAGTCATCTGTCACTGACAATCAGGACAACAAAAAATAAACGATAAACTCCGATTGGTATGCCCATTTATAGGAAAATTTGTGCTGAATCATATAAAGTAAAAGATTTTACTTTTGAATCTATTCTATGTACTGTTTGTGAAACAAACTTCACGGCTATGACATTTCATAGATATTTACCAGTGTGAAGTTATGTCACCTGAAAATACTCCCGTAATTTGTATAAGGGACTTAGTGACGTCATCGTCCCATTTCAATTACACGTAGCGATGACGTCACATTACAGTCGATACATTTCATATTGATTCATGGAATTGGAGTGTATCCATCATTTTGTATAAGCGTTTCTAATGTTTCGTGAATGAGGAAACAAATTGGGAGCATTTTAAACTTATCACATACGGCTATTCAGCTGTTATTGATAACGACGACAAAAATAGTGACAAGCTCTGGGTAATATGGTCCTTAATATAGTGAAATCCATGTAACAAAAATTGAAGTACAAGATTTGAAATCAACCGAATACTTTGATCGATGGAAGTAATAAACCCGATAATAATACTGGTCATATGCTTGCCGTATGTAACAGGTTAAGGAACCTATTTTTCCACTGGTTCACTTCTAACTTTTTGATCAACAGTTATTTACAGTAAAAGATAAAGGACGAAGCTTCAGTTTAATTATATATTTGATGGCAATTAGTGCAAAAACGTAAGGACAGGAGGTTATCTGCGTTTAAACATGTTTCACTATCAAAATTGATGGAAATGCTTAAGTAAATAACTAATTGAAAATACTATAGACTTTGGTTGTTTGGTTTAATCTGAAATGGCTAATTACTTATGTACTGAATTTCTTGTGCTGCTTAGAGGTAACATAAAATTTTGATTTAAATTTGTATTGTGGAACTTGCCAAAGAAATAAAACGGAACTGCCCCGCTATGTATGGAAATTCTAACTCTATGTTCTGATTCTGTGTTGGAAACATCGACACGGTACTATTTTCGTCATCTGTTATTGAAAAATCAAGACAAAAACTAAACGATAAGCTCTGGCTGATGTTGTATTATGTAGCAAAACGCTTACTAAAATAAATGAAGTAAAAGATTGTGTGATTCAAAGTCCCATAATTTTTACTAAACATGTGAAGTAACAGATGGATTGAATGAATTCCGACATTCATATTAAAAAATTCAACGTTGCGAATAAAATTTAGAGAAAAAAAGCCAAAAACGGAGTTAATTCCTTTGCTTTCTTTGTAATTCAAATTATTTAAAAAATAAATCACACTTGTGACATGAATGATCAATTATCCATTTAGTTCAGTTCATTAAATCCCACTAAAAATGTGTCTATGAATACCAATTCCAAACAAAATTGTGAATTTAGTGTAAAATACTTGAATATAATTTGCCCGAACAACCGAATAAATCGGAATTTAATTCCCATTTATGGTCATAAGTCACGCATACAGACATTTAACAACTAGTTTTTCCATCAAAATCAAACAAATAAAAAATAATTTTATTTAAAAAAAAAGTCAACAACATCAAACCACATGGGGTAAATTACGTTATTTAACCATGTATCAAGAGTCCAACAGCGATATTTTGACAAATCGATCAAATTATTTAACATAACATTTCCGAATTTAAAATTGTTTGAAAATTCAAATTATTGGCAACAAAATCGATACAATTCCGAATTTCGTTCACTATGCGGCTATAAAAATCAAGGTGAGATAACAGCAGGGAATATGAATTTCGGATGAGACATAAAACATATAAATAAAATTGTTGATCGTGTCGTTTCTGTTTAATATTAAAAAATTGTAAAAATTAATTTACCTAAATAAATATCATCATCATCAATATTCTGCTGATTGGCAAGCGTGGCGATAGCTGCCATTGCTTTACACAATTGAATCAACGAGGGAGGCGGCAAAATTGCCACGCTCAATGGTGTTCGACTTAATATTTCGCCTGACAACATTCAAGATACCAACCACCTCTTACCTGGAAAAGAAATAGAAAAATGGAAAATATTAGATTGGTTTTGCTTTCTTAGTCATTTCGTGAACGTGAATTTTCGCTTAGATTGCTTGCCAATGTTATTGGTATGAATGGAAGTATGGAATATATTGCAGTTCATGATGAAAGTAGAAGAAGCTGATGTGTACCGGTTAAATTAGATATTTTTTTTGCATATGAAAGGTAATGGTCGATTTTCATCCAATATGGTTGTCATGAATGTCGAAATTTTTTTAAAGAAAATATGAACTTGAGTGAAATGGTTTCTGGGAAAAGTTTGATTGAGTCGAAAGGATGATTTTCTACGTTTTATATAACAAAACTAATGAAACATCTGACAGGAATCCCTCTTTTTGTGAAGTTGATATTTTGAAAGTACTGAAGAACTGAGGAAATCGTGTAATCTTTAAATGTTGATTCCTAGAATCGGCAAACGAATCGTCATCGTCATATGTAACGATTTAATCTCCTACTTCCTTTCTTCAAAGTATCGGCTCATATCTGATACAAAATCTTTTACTTCATTCGTTTATCTTACATTCACTTTCAATTTTTCAATTGAAATTGAAAAATTGAAAAATTGAATTGAATTGAAATTGAATACATTCAATTTCAAAAGATTACGTTAAACCGCAAAAATGTCGATGATATTTGTTAAATCTGCGCTTATACTGACAAATGTATACTTAAACAAAGGACGTAGTTGATTCTGTATCCATCATTAAGCGGCAATTTGAACTTGAGAAGTAAAAGTTTACATCAAGATACGTCTGCCATTTATTAAAAGGTCAACCGGAGATCTTAATTCGGTTTTTGTTGTCGATAACAGATCATTAGTGGAGTTTCTGAGAGGTTGCAAACAAATTTGCATTTTCACGCCATTTTAACGACTTTTGGTCCTACTATAAATACTTCATTAGTAATTGTTAGACGAGTACGAAGTACTCGGTTATAGTTAAATGACGATATGTATTGCACTATACATCGTCTATCGAGCTGGTTACCAGTGCATGTATCATAAGGGTCTGGTATGAGTGTGGTTTTCAACATAAGAATGCTACACCAACATTCATAAGCCCAACGAGAAGCTTAAACACATTTATCAAAAGTTTTGGTATTTAATTCTCGCTATATCGCAAGTACAACCTATAAATGCACACAGATCCGACCCCATTCATTAAAATGAAATTTCACCAACCTGCGAAAAAATTTGCCTTCTTTAAGCCCATTGTAGAAATTGAATCGGTTGCTATCTTGATGGTTATCAATAATCCCGTCGTCAAAATGTTCAATTTTATTAGGGCTTCCAACAGCACCGTGTTAATGGAACTTATAATCAAGCACACCGAAACCAGAGCAGTTGAATATTCAACCGGATACTTTGAGGGCGCCACTTTGATTGATTTTTTCAATATTACATTTCATCCACTTAAAAAAGAAATGTATAAATATAGCAGTCACAGCAGCGTAGTATATAAACCGGGTACGTTAACTAAATATATTCAGATTTTATGCTGATTCATTTGCATTATAACTGAGTGTCGAGTATTATGTTCTGCTCAAATGCTTTTTATAGCGTCAGTGTGGATATAGCAGCACAATGTTGTGATTTTCACTCTTAATGAAACAAACAACAGCAACAAAAAAAAAACCACCCAGACAGTCAGTCATAAATAGTATTGGCTTGTTGAAATTTAATACGAACTCAATTGAAATTTTTTGTATTGACTTTAGAAACAAAAGCCATCAAATAAAACGACCACAGTCATTTACGCGATCCAGTATTCAATTTTTTGGCATAGAAAATCTTTATCGTTAACTGGCATCAACGACTTCAAGAACAATAATAACAATGAAACTTTCAGAATTAAAAGCGATATAATCAATAGTGTCGTCTGGATTTACATCTATATGTTCGCCGGGTTTATTTACAGAAATTTCCGATTTAATAAACCGCTTTTCGTATTTCGGGACAATTTTCAGTCTCGATATAAAACGACAATTACACAACAAAGAACAACACACAATTTATCTATTCGATATACCGAATCGAAGTCACGTCGTCCGATTATAGAGGGCGTCACAACATAACTAGCTGAAGATTTAATACACCCCAACGTAGTTTGCACTCAAGGATAGACTTTCGGCGAATATACATTCTCTTCAGATGAACTAGCGCAGAAAATGTTATAAAAAATGTATTCGGAGAGTTGTGTATACACAAACTCTTTGTTGAACGAATTCTGAGAGAAAATTTCGAGCATAGCTAATTTCACTGCCGAAATAGCTTGTACCGTAATCTATATACGTACACAATTTCAATATATAATGCAAAAAATATGGATGTACATTCGCGAGAACACCGACCGAAAACTACAAAATGAGCAGAGCTTTCCGATATAGGAAAACTTTATATGACTTACTCGTGATGTTGTGTCGTATTATTTATACACAGAGCTTGTTGTATGTAAACTAAACACCCCAACAAAAAGCCGGATGAGTCACACATTTATTGGCAGTAAAATTCGGGTTGTCTAATAAAAAAATTTAATGGAGTGTCTGCCTTGTATTATGTATTACGGCTGGTGAAATGTTTCAGACGTTAAAAGTCAGAAAATTTATTTTTTATGTGGAATGTTTTGCAATGACCGAAAAAAAGCCCGGAGAGAATGGGTAAAATTGAATCGTTAGAACCGGGAAGGAAACGTTAAAATGGTTGTCATGTCGCTGCTAAGTATATATTGAAATGGATGCCATGTCTATGCGTAAAAGGTGAACATAAATGGACCGATGAATTTTTAATCGGAGAGAGAGTTTTGGCTTGTGAAGTAACCAAATGGAGTTTTGAACCGAGCACATTGAAAATGAATGAAAGCTCTTGCAGCCGAATAAAATCTTAGTTATGATCAATAAAATTTCACAAGAATCCACTGCACCTCGCAATGCACTAATTAACAAAACCGTTCACAGTAACCATTAGAAGTGTTATTACACCAGTATACCTCAGTCATACGATACACTACGACCACACACACCTCCTTCTCAAGAATAAAGTTTCTTCTCAACAATGTTGAATCATCATATGCATGGAAAATGAAGTGTATTACCCTTTTAGTGATACTACCTTCAGTAACATTATTTCATAATAATGACTGAGGTGTTCATTACCATGAAATTTATTTTAATTGGCATCCTCAGCTTCAATGGTGTGTGTATGTGAATAAATTCCATGTATAATTGGACCGAAAAACCGGGCATCATGATGGTGTTGGGCTGTAGATTATTACCCCATCATGGAGCTCCTAAGATAATATTTATTTATATTTTCATTGTGATACGATGAATTTGAATGAAATACAATTTTCTTTACCGGGTGCAAAAGCAATTTCTTTTGGGACACATAATTTTGGGGAGGAAAAGTTTAGCATGTGGCTATGATATGGAGATAGAATACAATTTTCTTGCTGGAAATTTATGGTTTTTATCCATTTTAAGTTATATATACAACGCCTTCGTCTTCATCTCTTCTAGCCCCGAAAGTCTTGGAACAATTTTTTTTCCAAATAAATTTCATTCCAAAAAATATAATTGTATGTAACATATTTGTCTTCATTAGGGCAAAAAAAAGGAGAGAAGCAAAATATATTAATGGAACTTTATTGTTGAATCAGTTTTTTGTGTTCGTTTTACTTTTTCGCCGACAAAACTTTTATAAAATTTCTTCAACAACAAGCGCAATCGATGCTCGAAAACCAACGACACACGATACATGCTAGCGATATTATTGTGTAGAACAAAAGAAGTGAAATAGCAATTCGGATTGGATTAGGGATTACACATCTAGACAGATTTTATCATTGTAATGGAAAAGTTTAATAAACTGAAGAGAGAAATTCGAAAATTTCGTATTAATTTTAATAATGCAGACGATGCTAGGCGACATAGCAACATTATTTTTACGATGACATTTTGCAGGAAGTAAATTTAAGTTTATTTTTTTGGAATTATGTCGGTACATGACATCTTTGAGTAATTTGGTATCTTAGCCTCAATAAAAGTTTGCGGAATAAAAATGGCAATGAGCTTAATATTTATTGAAGAGCTTTATTGTAAGCCTCACAACAAGTCCTTCGCTTACTTTTGAAATCCATTGATATTCCAAAGCGTTTGCGTTTCACCTGGTACTAATTTCAATTTTTTACATTAACTGAAAACGTTCAAAGAAAGATTGATGTATAGTCTGGTACGGATTTAAAAATTTGAAATGCAAAAACATGAGCGAGTCCGTTTGACTGAAAGTAGCGGTTGCCGAATTTTTAAAAGAATTGTAAGACTTACAGTGAACGACATCTCAAATGTCTCACTGTCATTTTTTTCAGAGAATGTCATTGTGAATTTGCAATGACACAATAAAATTCTCAGAAAAATTTGACAGTGAGACATTTGAGATGTCGTTCACTGTACAATGGGTTTTCTTAGTTCTGTGAACATTTTGGAGATTTTTTTAGAGTTTTTATAAAGTCATCGATATTCCCAGTCAATTAAGTGTACAACTTTTTTGGTATAACTTTTACGATTAACGGCTAAACATCTGTAACGACAGCAATGACAAAACATAAACTTTGATGTACAATTCACCTCGTCTTCTACAGAGCAAATTAACTGTTATAACAAACGAAGTAAAAGATATTGTATCAAATACTACGCGATATTTTGAACAATAGAAGTAACAGATTTGAAGCATTTGAATGGAGTGGACGTCAATTTTCTTGTGCCGTTTCTCAGCTGATCCACTCACACAAACAAAACTGCTCATACAACTTTATATGGTTTTACCACTTCCACGCGCGTGTATGTGGCTTTTTCACCCGTATCAAAACGTTTAAGCACTTTTATTCGTATGAGTGGACGATCTGAAGCAAATTCATGTCTTAATTTCACTGACGTCACGAAACAGATTAATTTCACGTTGGGAAATTAATTCAATCGTCGTTTCAAAAGCGACGGTGGACGAAAGTAGCACGACTACACGACTGTTAGATCGGCAATAGATTTTGTATAAGACGACATGTAAAATAGCAAACGTAAATCTTGTACTTCAAAATGTTTCCCCCATTAACAAATGAAGATCAACTAAAAAATCCCATGTTTAGACATTTTTTACCTCATACAAAAATTAAATTTTAAACCAGGAGTCGGATCACCCTTACATTCACAGACCTATGGATGATCCCTCGTATGCTATTTGAAAATTTCGTATTCATTTTAATAATGCCGACGATAGGTGAAATTGAAATGTGAATATTAACGCTCCATCTTCAACTAACGCCTTACCGTTTCCGTTTCCATAAATGGGAATTTATCTGGACGAAAATCTTTGCAAAAAGAAACGTACTCCTAATGAGTATCGCCTTAAGAGCACTAAATTTCAAATTTTATCCGAAAACTGATAACAATTTTCATTACACTTAACATTTGTTAAGCATGTTACAGTTACGTGTACGAACATTTCCGTTTTAATGATCTTTAATTCATAAACAATCTTCTACGACCGTTTTAACATAATGAAATTTTCATTTGAATCGCACCCTGTTGAGTTGTTGCGAATGAATTTGTTCTTATGGCGTTCAAGTAGTACATTTAACAAACAAAAAATTTCTGTCGAATGAATCGCTATCATCCATGCTTGTAGCTTTCTGGTATTAGCTTATGTATCTTGTGTTTTCGTAACGCATTGCATGTAGGCCGGTAAAATGTATAAAGAAGATGGTTTATTCGCATTATACATCAAGTCAAGAGTTTATATTGACATACAAAGTGGAAAACGTGAAAATTTTGGAATGAGAACACACTTGCCGAACATATTTTCGCTGGTGAAATATACTTGTGAGAAATCAACAAGTTTTTTTTTCACGTTTTTCTACACTTTTGGGTTATATGCAAATCCGAAAACAGTAAATTTCTTGAATCGTTCTCATTTCGGTGACGTCGGTTGATTGATGAGAAATTTTTACGGAGGGAATATCGTTGAAGGAGTTCGTTATTAAGTCTCAAAACATGAAGAATTATTCAAAGGGAGCTGGAAACAACCTACAAACACTTCAAACACAACTACTATCAACGAATGAAGCTAGGTAAAAAGTTCGTTTGTTGAGTAGTGTACGTGAAAGTATCCTTTCCAACAAAAAGCCTTTAAATTGTTTAAGCGAAATATTTGCTCAATTAACTAAAAGCTAGGTGAATTTGACGGCATTAGACGGGGGCTTAAGAACGAAGGAATGAATCAAATTTTCCAAAGTTCTTTAACCTGGTAATAACCATGACAGACATAGTTCGTTGAGCACTACACATCGAACACAGTACATTATTGAACATTAAGAATGGCAAACTATATTCGTTCCATTGCCATTCTCCAAAGAAATTTCCTATCGATAGAGCGAGGAAAAGTCGCACGAATAATGGGAACGTTGCCAAAATCAGAATCCCTTGACGAGGTTCGTTATTTACGAAATTTATTTTTAAAATGGCTCTGTTATCTAACAGTTCCTCTCCTCTAAATTTTCGCTTTTATCTTACTCATTCCGGTAGTAATAAAAACTACGTGAGTGATGATGGAAATGACGCTACGTCTACCTGTCTTTATTAGAAGACAAAGGAACGCTGCTGCTTCGTTAACCGTTTGAAAAATTGAACATTCAAAGTTTCCATTGCAAGCCAATGCAAAACATTTCATTTTGCACGTAGACTAGGTCTAATATGCTAAAATTTGTCATGAAATTCTGCATGTGTGCCATTTATTACCTTATCCGTCTGCAGAAAAATCACCTAAAACTCCGTATTTTGTTTCCCTTAAGGCAACATTTCCTGGCTCATGGAGCTGCTTTTTTATGTTACATTATATGCACCGTCGTTTTTTGTGCTTATTTACATTGTATATTATCACTATCTTTACCGATTTTGCCATTCGACCTCATGCACATACATTTCACTTACGTAAAAGCTTCAAGTATGCATGATATATACAAGGTACACTCAGTATTATATACATGATTCCAACGAAAATATAGATTTTCTCTCTCGCTCGTTCTCTTGGAAAATAAAAGTCATGCGGTGGCTTGCAGGTTCATCACCGATCGATTGGAGAGTAGACAATGTGGCGCCCATATATCGTTCAACTCACATTTATGAAGAACAATTTTTAAGCTCTCTTCAGCATAAAGCTTTTCAACTACATAAGCTACAAATTTATTCCCGACCAACACCAACGAACGTCAACGTAAGCAAGTACATAACGAAGAAATAGTATCCTCTACTAAGTCTATTAAAATTTATTGACAACTATAATAAGTTAAGAACACTGGAATTCGTTCCAGCGAAATGCGAAACTTTGGCTCACAGTTGTTGCTGTTACTTCGTTGTAATAGTCTTAAAAGAGATTATAGTGGGTTATACGCGACATGAACCGATTTCAGTCAGTATATGCTAGGAGTACTTCTCGATTTATTTCGAATACAATTAGTTATATTGGCAATTGATTGTTTTTACGAAATGTAATGTTAAGTGAGTAGGTAGGCATGACGTTGCACAAACTTTGTAGACTGAGTTTAAATGTGGAAGCTAATAAAGCTTCGAAATAAACAGACTACACATACAGTCAATCATATTTTCCGGTAATATATTTGCGTTTACTTCTTCAAAATCAATAAATTTCTGAACTGGGACAAGTAGATTTATAGAACATTCAAATTTTTGCAAGAATTTATGACTTTGTGAGTGAATGTAGATGTAACATGCAATAAAGTTGCCGTCGAACTTACATATGAAAAGTTTTTCGGTAAATGACTCATACAAAAAAGCTACTTTATGATTCTCGTCACTTGCTTTTTTTTAAAAGTATTCAACAAATAAGCTAGAGAGAGTTTTAAATAACTATTTCATGATTCATCACTCTCGAAAGATGATAGTAAAATCTTTTATCCAGATCGTACAGAATTTTTTTTTTATCTACTCCCAAAGTGTAAGGGCAAGTCCAAAGTTAGTTAAGTTACAAATTTCGCCATTTTTGAAGCATAAAGTGAGCTGTGTTGGCTATGTTTTGCGGTAACAAATCAGTCTATTGTTTTTCTAATATTCATCAGCAGACCGAATGCTTTCATACCAACAAGAATTTGAATTTTTAATCCTGCGAAGCGGGACCTGTGCGATCGAAGAATTCGGCCATTAGTTGCGTATTTGTCATATTTCGAGATATTTTCACTAAACCTGAACTGATTTTGGCAAACTTTTTTTTCCTTAAAAGCTATTGATAAGACTCGTAGTTTAAGCATCAAATATGTGTGGTTTGTGGCCACAATTCACCAGAGAAAATGCAATTTCCAACTTTTTTCCCGAGTTAAACACAACGTTAATCCAACAATAAAGGCTTGCGCAGTTTCCGCTGAGGTGCGAAAATGACTATTTTCTTGCCTCCGTTGTGAGAAAATAAGTTCGGCAATGGTTGGATCGAGGTGACTTTACGCTACTTCGCCGCAGAATGAACCAGAAATCTTCTAAAAATGTATTTTCGTGTTAATTGTGCAAGTATAACGTGAGGGAGGATCTGTAGGGCAAAGATATACGCATGTGGCTTCAAGGAAAAAAAATGACAAACGATGTGGACTGTTCCATATCATCTGTTATCAACGGCGACGCCAAAAATAAACCAACAGTAGTGACTTATTTGATTTTATGCAGCATAAAAGGTATTTCAACAAATGAAGTAAAAGATTTTGCATCAGTCTATTGAAAATATTTAGAATGATTGTAGTGCCAGATGCGATAATAGTGTTTGTTATGGTTATGGTCAGCGAAGGCTTGCAAAATCCAGTTACATAGAGCGGTGAAGAATATCTTTTGCAAAAGATTAATACCATTTCTTAAATGCCAAATTAATTTTTGGAAGAATTAATTTTCGTTGTCGTTTTTCATGTTAAATGAATGGAATTTGGAATTCGGGTCGGATTGTGTTGATATAATCCCAAAGTTATGGAGTTCCTTTTTTCAGCTTACATTTTGTTAGTACTTGGTTGAAAAAATGGATTCCAACAGTCATCGCATAATCCACATTTCAATGAAAAATTAAATGAAATTTTCTCTCTGTTCTAGTTAAACTTTGAAAGTAAATAAAGGGATTCATATGAAGTAATAAGGAATCGCTCCAGTTTCCACATTGATAAATATGTTCAGCCGAATTCAAAGGATTTATACAAAAAATATCATTGCGCCCCATTAATTCTTATAAACACAAAGGCAAACTGTCTTAAAATACCATTTGAATCAAAACAGCGGTCGCTATATATTACATTACTCGTAATCGCCTCTTCATTATCTTTCCTGTACAATGAAAAAAAAAATTGAATGGAACTTGGTCCTTTTTGTTGGCTATATTATGTTACAGAATAGATAAATAGAGGATCATTGTCTTAAATACCTGAACCATGGATAATGGTTATTGATATGTTTTGCGGGATAGGGCTATTCTAGTCCATTTTTTTCATTACATCAAGCCGTTCCATTATATTTTTCATTTATATTAATGTAGCCATAAACAATATTCAATGGATTTTCACGCAACAATGTACAAATTGGAGTTATGAGTTAAACGAGTAGAGTAATAATGAGACGGTGATACGTTGAATTGTAGTTCTTCAGAAGTTCTTTGAAGTAGATGGCGAAATATACAGAAAAGAATTCATAACTGTGATGAATCAAGAATAAATGAAAACAAGATGTCTAGAGGGTAGTATCCACATATTTCGCCATAGGTTAAGGGGATGGGTTTACTCGTAAAGTTGCCAAAAATAATAACAATGTATGGGGTCTTAATACAATCGTGTACAGAGCCAAATTATGAATAAAACTTAAAATTTCGAATAATTAGAGAAAAATGCGTGGAAGTTGCCTCTCTGAATCGCTATGGGAATGCGCTGCAAGAGGAAATCAAGCGATCTGTTCTCACCGGTCTTCTTCACTGTGGAGATCATTTATGCATCTATAAAACTCAAAGATCATCTGCTAGCGAAATTCTGGACAAAAATGAATGAGCATATCTAAGTGTTCCGTCATATGTATAGCAAAGCGATGTTGAAACAAATGAAGTAAAAGATTTTGTATCGAATATCAAAAAAATATTTTCAACAAAAAATGTAACAGATCTGATGATTACACCGTGATGCGCTTGCCATTTCTTAAAGGTGTTAATTAAAGCACTGGTGTGGAAACATTTTTGACTTTCAAGCTAAACACACATGGGATGTGCGTATCATAAAATAATTTTGCACGCTTGTGGTTTTTCTTGCCATCAAAAAACTTTTTTTTTTGTTATTTGATGAAAGCGTCACGCACGAAAGTGTACACACAACCCGGCCCGGGCCAAGAAACAACATACATTATTATATATCTATATATTGCTCAGAATTTCTTTTATTTAGTGCTTTGCAGGATATGACTCATATAATACCGTGCTGATTGTGCTGGTGAGCACAAAATTGATTTTCCGATTTCCGATGGTAATCACTGAATATTCTGCTGTGACGTCGCATTTAATAAATTAATTAAATATTTATCACAAAAGTTTTATTATTTGAAACCGAAATGGTTTTCTCGATTTTATATTGTGTGTGATAAAAAATTATGATTGAACAGCCTAATACAACACAAAAACACCATTTGACTGGTACTTTCGTCTCTCTGATATACTGGTTGTCGGTGCCGTTCTTTCACCTTGAACAAAGGGAAAAAAAGGTCAAGGATACTGAATACGAATATAAAAAAAACAAACAGTGTTGGATGAGTCATCCGAACGAAGAAAAAAAAAATAAAATGTAGCGAGCTTTTATTGGGTGGAAGTAAGGAAGGTATATCTCTCAATATACATAATTTGTGTGTATATGCTACACGCATATTTGCGTTTTGTTTCATGTGTATTTACACTGTACACTGTATATAACTATCTACGTATATACGAATGAGGAATTGTCGTAGAGGTGTACTTAAAGCAGCGATGTACGCTATGTAAATAATTCAAACATAATTTTGCTTTTATTTTTTTATGTGGAGAGAAAAGTATACACTTTTTCACTTGTACATAAATATTTTTTTTTGTTCGTTCTCTGCCTGTTCCTCCTTTAGTTTGGCCATTGGGAAAACCGACAGCAAAATTTATTCTCACGAATTTTGATGTAGTTGTATTGAGCGAAGTGTCTGCCTGATAAATTCTTAACAAAGATAAATTGAATTAGGGCTGTTTGTTAAAGGGAATAAAATGGTTTGGCGTAGAGTGAAGACAGTACAAGAATAATACAAATTCGGCAGTTATGTGTGCTGTTTTTAGAAAGAGCGTCGGAGATTTTAGATGAAATTTATTGGCCTATATAAATAACCCCGAAATTGAACTTCTTCAACGTAAATTGCGAACAAACACTTGAATAATTTTCGACGAAAATGAAATGAACTCGCTTGGCTATGGATACCAAACCAATTGAAATGTTCTTGAGACTGACGAAAGATTAGCAGCATAATAACGGTAACCCTAACTCACAATAAATAATGTTAATAAAACGATCCCAAAAAAAAGAACTTTGCTCCCTTTTCTTTTGCTTTATCCATTTTTTTACGGAAAATTAATTTATACTTCCGATCCAATAATATTTCTGCTGTAAAAACAAGAAGAAAGAGACGAACTTAAGACATAGACCGAACCAAACAGCACCCATGGGATACCTGTCATCAGCAATTTTCTTCTCTTTTCTTTATAAAATTCCAAAATTTCGATACGAGCAAAACAAATATTTTCTCTGCTTCTAATGCTCCACATATAATCGTAGATGCTTTGTTCACATCTTCACATATCCATTGTGATGGTATTTTATTTGATATTTGTTTCTCGGCAATATTTGTTCCGAAACGACCAGCATAGAAATCGTTAATTGCGCTCGGTGAAATGTAATTTTTCATAGACATTTCAATAAGATTAATGTAGCGACAAATAATGACACGGAACGGTGTATTGTGTTTCTAGCCACAACGTGTTTCATAAAGAAAAGCGATTATCCAGAAACGGTTAGTCATCTGTTTATCGAGAACGATGTCAAAAATAAGAAATGAGATTCAACCATGTGTTCTCAAATAATAGCAAAATGTACAGCACAGCTAAACTAATGAAGTAGCAGATTTGTTAGAATTCCAATAAGGCTGATTAAGGTAGTAATAGTTGACGGACGTGAACAAAAATATGATTTTGAATACATGGCTCTGTATTCTCTCTAGACCTTTCACTGTTCCACAATGGCTTTGGTTGTCAATTAAATGGAATGAATTGAACAGTGCAATATTAATGGTTTTAATCAAAATGTATCGTTTCGTTACAGTCGACAATGAAGCAGGTAAATAATTAATAACATCGCAATATAACGTTGAAATGTCTAACTTTGCATGACTATGTGACTGTGGGGAACTATTGATCTTCCCAATGATTCGGGGCTACAAACTTATTTCATCTTTGGTTTGACTGGCAAGGAAACATAACATCAAAAAAGGAAACATAGTCCCTTCTCCCGATTCTCCCTTCGTAGGTCCATCAAAAATCTCATTATTGGTAATTTATGATGTTAAAACGACTACCAGCACTGATCTCACCACGGAACGAAGTATGACAGTTGTCAAGAAAAGAGCAAATGCAAATGGTCGATACAATTTGCGAATCAAATAAGAAAAGTGAAGCGAAAGCGTCAGTGAGTCATCCAACGTAATCGAGCCTAATTTTCAATTTAAATCGAAGGAAATTAATTCATAGTTTTGTGTGTGCCGACAAATTCGGTTATTTGCCGTTGTTTCATAATTGTAAGCCATATTTTCGATGATTCATGTTGTCGACGATCCGATAAAATTTAGATTTCATTTGAAAATTGTTTTTCAGTAATTTCGGCATTCGGGAAAAGAATCTTTGTCGTATCAACAGGTCTTAGTGAACGACAAGAACTCGTAACGTAAGAAAAATTTTCCATCGCCTTTAGCGACATGATTTGTAAATTGTGAATTTCAATTTAAGGTTATCGTCGGTCACACACATTGAACTAGAGAACATTGGAGGTTGAGTCGAGGTTTGAAACGTAGGATATTAGATGTAAGATAAAACTATTTGATTTGCTCGGCGCTACATTTAGCTAACTTTTGTATATTATCTAGGAATTTGTAGCAAACAATATACGAAGTGCAATCATACGTCGTATTGGTTTCAATTAGCTGACAAACTATTATCCAACTGCGTTGTCCGCTCAACCGTCCCTTTCCTGTCCAAGTTACAAGCCCAACAGTCTACAAATTCATCTATTTGGAAAGCCAGAGGCTGAGCTGTCAGGAAATGGCACCCAAAAGGAACAAAAAGAAAACGAAAAGCAAGAGATACTCATGCGAGCTGTGTGCAGACATCAATAATAATCGAATGATCCAGTGCGACAAATGCCAAGCAAAGTTTCATCTGGAATGTTTGGATGAATTGCCAAGTCAGGTCAATACAAGTGACAAATGGTTCTGTTTGGTCTGTGAGAAGAGGAGAAAATCGGTATCAATTGCAAATCAAGGTCAATCGAAGAACTCCGAATCTCAAATCAAGGCTACAAATCAAGCAGATGGTTCAAAGAGCAAGAAAGATCAAGATGCGGACATCGTAGATGTTCAAAGTCGAAGCTCCACAACTAAATCGACCGGAAACCGAAAAGCGTTAATAGAATTGCAACGTATCGAAGAGGAACGATCGCTAAAAGCAAAACGCGATGAAGAATACCTCGACAGCAAATACAAAATTCTAATGGAGAACTGTGAAAACAAATCGGATGGGTCAGTTAGTGAGAAAGACAACATCGAGAGAGAGGCGTATACACAGCAATGGGTACATCAACAAGCACGTAAATCGAATTCAGCAAATGTTCCGAAATTTCCGCCAACAAATCAAAGTGAAGATGGTCGAGAACTCTACGATCGATTGATGAAATCGTTCTCGAAAACGATCGATGCCTTTCATTTCGATGAAACGTCACCAATGGATCAACGAGCGAAAACCTCTTTGAGAAGCGAGCATCCACCGAAACGCAGTCAAATGAATGAAGAAAGTCGATCCGTTACAGAACACGATAGAGAGAACCCATCAAAAGGGTTTGAGGGTGTAGGTGAACCGAATTACAATTCAACGTTCGCCGCTCCCCGAGATGGTCAAGCGAAAGTTTCAAATCAAGGTTTTGTCGGCCCATTCAACTTCAACCGAATGGATGCTGCAGCAAGGGAACGTTTCAAAGCATTATTTCCAGAAACTGCTAAAAAGTTGCTGAAAGAAACTCCTAAAAGCCCGTTACTACACGAAGATCACGATGAAAATCCTGTGGGGAATGCAACAAGTGTAGAGTTTCAAGAATTAAATGATGCCAACACACTCGAATGGGATAACTATATCGGATCGCAAAACAACACCATAAATCTATATCGTCAGCTCCAAAATACGATGATGAACCAACTGAAAGAGTTCTATGACGAGCACTACAAATCGACACCAAATCCCCATCGAAATGAGTCAAATGGAACCAGGTTTCACCGATCGAATGCTACAAGCTTAAATGGTGATGAAGACGTACATGAAAGAATTGACGGCGAATTCCAGTCATTCAATAATCCGTCGAATGACCGTCAAAATAATCGTCAGGAATTTCGAGACTCGTTAGAAGATCTTCAAAATCGGTCTATTCCTCCGACCGTAAATAATAGAAGCAACCGGCGAGTTGAATTTGAAGAGCCACCAGATCAATCCCGAAATCAGCCAAGATCCTCGAACACCAGCAAAGGTCCAAGAAACAGTTTCGATATTACGGAACCCGAGGAGACGAATGACGACTTCCAAAGTCAATCGAATAGGCGTAACGGAAATAATCGATCGGGAGTAATGAATCAACCGACGTCAGCGGATGATGGCGGAATCTCAAAAAAGCAGATAGCGTCAAGACAAGTCATCAAAGAAAAACTACATAATTTCTTCGGTGATCCATGCGAATGGCTGATATGGTACCATCAATTCAAAGACAGTTCCGAACTATGCGGTTATTCAAACGCAGAAAATATGAACAGGCTAAGGGGATGTCTACAGGGTAAAGCGAAGAAAGCTGTTGCAGGTTTTCTATTCCACCCTGATGCAGTTTCAACAGTCATCGATACACTAAGAAAATTATTTGGGAGGCCCGAAGTGATAATCAAAGCGATAAGTCAGAAAATCAGAGACCAACAGCCGATTAAAGCCGATAATTTGGAAGATTTGATGAGCTACGCATTTGAAGTTAAGACGATTACGACAACGATTGAATTACTAGAACGCCCGAGCTATTTAACCGACCCATCGCTGGTTGACGATCTGGTGAGCAAGCTGCCAATGCAAGAGAAGAAAGATTGGGCTCATTTCAGTGCTCGGTTACCGAACTGTACTTTAAAAACGTTATCGAGGTGGCTGTACGATATGGCCATGATATTGAGCACCGTATCAACGCCAACAACATCAAAATCCAGCGACCGTAAAGCGGAAAAGGGGAAGTTTGACAAAAATGAAAAGGTTTCAGGCCTGGAGTTAGTCAATGTCCATGTCGATAGAAATCAAAACGGCAACAAGTCATGCTTGGTGTGTCAAAATGAGTGCAGCAACGCTGAGAATTGCTCGAAATTCAAGTCGCTCGATGTCAACGCTAAATGGAAGGCAGTTATCGAAAACAAACTATGTCGAAGATGTCTGCGTAAGCATAAAAATCCTTGCAAAGCCACAAATGTATGTGGGAAAAATGGTTGCACATACAAGCATCACTTCCTCCTACACAACGATGAACGACACTCACCGAATAAGAATTCCAGTAATGGTTCAACAGTAGCCAACACTAACACCACAGCTTCATCGAATTTTCACAATATGCCACAAGTTTCAACAATGCTCCGAATCGTTCCAGTAATTTTACACAATGGCTCCAAATCAATCGCTACATTTGCCTTCCTCGATGAAGGAACAACAGTAACAATGATGGAGAAACGATTAGCCGATTTGCTTGGTTTGAAAGGAACGTCTGAACAAATTTGTTTGATCTGGACAAAGAAAATTCATCGGCGTGAACAAGCTGAAAGAGTTTCACTGGAAATATCCGGAACTGGAGATTCATACAAACGATACGAGCTGAAGGGTGTGCGAACTGTAGAAGATTTAAATCTGCCAGTTCAATCGATCGATAAAGACGAATTAATCACGAAATACCCGCACTTGAAAAATGTTCCCTTCGTGAGCTATAACAACGCCATCCCGGGGATCATGATTGGTTCCGATATGCCGAAATTTGGATCGCAACTGCAAGTTGTAGAATCAGAAATGATGGAAATAAACGGTTACAACGGGCCGATAGCAACAAGAACACGTCTTGGATGGACAGTGCATGGGCCAAGAGATAATTCAACACTAAACGAACATATGAACGTACATCAGATCGAAATTTGCCCTCATCACAATGATTTGGACAGCGACATACATCAACGGGTGAAAGACTTTTTCAGTATTGAAAATTTTGGAGTTCAAGCAATTGGCAAATTCAGTTTAAACTCAAAGGATGAAGAAAGAGCATTGGAAATGCTGGAAAAACTTACCCGAAAAGTCAATGGCAAATACGAAACCGGACTTCTATGGAAAAGTGAAAATATAAATCTGCCGGACAGTTATCCAATGGCTTTGAAACGTCTCGTCAGTCTTGAGAGACATGGCCCCGAAATGGTTCGAACAATGAGTGCAAAGGTCGCCGACTATGTATCGAAAGGTTATGCAAGAAAATTAACGCCTGCAGACTTATTATATGATGGACCTGTTTGGTATCTACCATTGTTTGGCGTAATACATCCAAAAAAACCAGAGAAAATTCGTATGGTTTTCGATGCCGCCGCCAAAGTGAAAAACGTCTCGTTGAATTCAGCATTGTTAAAGGGTCCCGATCTGTACACGTCACTCATCGATATTTTAAGGCGATTTCGTGAAAGGTTGGTCACAGGTGGAGGTGACATTGCCGAAATGTTTCATCAAGTGGGAATAATCCAAAAGGATCGGCATTTTCAACGATTTCTGTTCCGCGAAAATAGTACGAAGAAACCAGATGTTTACCAAATGGAAGTGTTAACGTTCGGAGCCAGTTGTAGTCCTTCATCGGCTCAGTTCGTCAAAAATAAGAATGCAAAGGAGCATATCAATACACATCCGCGAGCTGTGAGTGCTATACTGGATAATCATTACGTGGATGATATGATGGAAAGCGAGCACTCTGAGAGAGAAATGATTCAGCTGATACGTGACGTTAAAATGATTCATGCAAAAGCCGGTTTCAACATTCGCAATTTCATATCAAATTCGTCAAATGTCCTGAAAGCAATCGGTGAAAGTGAATCGAACAACGTTAAAGACATCGCACCGAAAACGGAACTCAAAGTAGAACGAGTACTTGGAATGTGGTATAATACGAAGAATGACAACTTTACCTTCTCGTTAAAGTACACACTGATCGATGAGAAAATTTTCAAAGGACACAAGCTGCCAACGAAACGAGAAATTCTAAGAACGCTGATGAGCATATTTGATCCACTGGGATTTTTATCGAACTTCCTAATCCACCTGAAAATATTAATCCAAGAAATCTGGAAATCACAACTGGACTGGGACACACAAATAACATCAAAACATCTTGTTGATCGATGGAAACGATGGTTGTCAGTATTGCCAGGAGTGGAAAACGTGAATGTACCGAGACTCTACTCGCCAAGAATGTCACCGAATTTGCCTAAGTCAATCCAGATGCATGTATTCGTGGACGCAAGCGAAGAAGCGTTCGCAGCGGTAATATACTTACGTATCGAAGACAACAATGGCATAGACGTTGCTTTCGTGGGATCGAAAGCTAGAGCCGCTCCAATAAAGTATCTGTCGATACCAAGAAAGGAACTCCAAGGCAGTATTCTTGGAACTAGACTGTCAACAAGTATCAAAAATGCTCAAAGATTCGTCATAGACAAACGTGTAATGTGGACGGACTCAGCAACAGTCATCAGTTGGTTGAATTCCGAAAACCGAAAGTACACTCAATTCGTTGCACATCGGGTGGGAGAAATTCTGGAAAGTACGGATGTGAACGAATGGAGGTGGATACCCACCAATGAGAACGTAGCAGATGAAGCAACGAAATGGACAAAAACACCGAATTTCGAGCCGACTAACCGCTGGTTCCATGGGCCAGATTTTCTCCGTCTAAGTGAAGATAAATGGCCAGAGAAGAAACCGATCAAAATCGACATCGAGGAGGAAATGAAAGCGAATTTTCTTCATTCAAGTCTGGTGTTACCTAAGATCATCGATCCAGATCGTTTCTCGAATTATAATCGGATGATCCGATCACTCGCGTACGCAATCAGATTCATCAACCTGTTCACCGGCAAAGCAAAAAAAGGTGAACCGTTAAAACAAGAAGAGCTGCGCAAAGCAGAAAATTTGATAATTCGTCAAGCACAATTCGAAGGATATCCGACGGAAATGGTAACTCTGCTGAGAAATGAAATTCTTCCAATCGAACAACAAAAGTGTATCGAAAAGCCAAGTCTGTTATATGAAAGCACACCATTCTTAGATGCCGATAAAATTCTACGTATGAAAGGTCGAATTGATGGCGCGCGAGAATTATCAATGGATACGAAACGTCCAATTGCCTTACCTAAGAATGGAAGAATTACCGAGCTACTGCTGACCGAATATCACTCCAAATTTTTCCATCAAAATCATGAAACAGTCGTGAACGAAGTACGACAGAAATTCTACATTCCTCGTTTACGAGAGGTGCTAAAAAGAATCCGGAAAAATTGTCAAAGTTGCAAGATCAAGAAGGCTCATCCTATTCCACCACAAATGGCGGATTTACCACAAGCAAGATTGGCGACAAGATTCATTCCGTTCTCATTTGTCGGAATTGATTTTTTTGGTCCGATTTATGTGTCAGTTGGACGTCGCAGAGAGAAGAGGTGGGGTGTGCTATTCACATGCCTCACTATAAGAGCAGTACATATCGAAATAGCGTCAGGATTGGATACGAACTCGTGTATACTGTGCATTCAAACCTTCGTTGCTGATCGAGGACCAGTTGTCGAATTCCACAGTGATTGGGGTACGAATTTCAAAGGAAGCAATAACGAACTCCAAGAAGAAATCAAGAAAATCGACTTTGAACGATTGCAAACCGAATTCACATCAACGTACACAAAATGGATATTCAATCCGCCAGCGTCGCCACATATGGGTGGGAGTTGGGAAAGACTGATACGCTCTGTCAAGTCATCAATTAATGAAATCATGCCAACTCGCACACCGAAGGAAGACATGTTACGCAATCTGATGAAGCAAGTGCAGAACGTCATCAACTCAAGGCCGTTGACATTTATTCCATTGGATGTGGAGGAAGACGAAGCATTGACTCCCAACCACTTCATTAGACTTTCGTCGAACGGTCTAAAGCCACCATGTGAGATCGAATTGGACGGTGCATATTTGAGAAGAAGCTGGAAAGAATCTCAACGGTTGACCGAATTGTTTTGGAAACGTTTCATCAGAGAATATCTACCGTCAATAACTCGACGAACTAAATGGCATCAGAAGGTGGCACCGTTGAAAGTTGGCGATTTGGTTTTGATAGTCGACGTGAATAACCCGAGAAACACATATCCTAAGGCAAAGATTATCAAAACCGTCGTCGGATCAAACAATCAGGTACGTCGGGCAAAAGTGGAATTGATTGCGGGTACGAAGTCTACCTCCGACGGGAAAATTTACGAGGTGAAGAAAGGAAATTTATGGAGATCTGCTCACAAGCTAGCACTGCTGGACGTCGAGACAAAGAATGGTTTAGCTACTCCCAAATTGGATAGCGAAACGGGTGGGAGTGTTAAAACGACTACCAGCACTGATCTCACCACGGAACGAAGTATGACAGTTGTCAAGAAAAGAGCAAATGCAAATGGTCGATACAATTTGCGAATCAAATAAGAAAAGTGAAGCGAAAGCGTCAGTGAGTCATCCAACGTAATCGAGCCTAATTTTCAATTTAAATCGAAGGAAATTAATTCATAGTTTTGTGTGTGCCGACAAATTCGGTTATTTGCCGTTGTTTCATAATTGTAAGCCATATTTTCGATGATTCATGTTGTCGACGATCCGATAAAATTTAGATTTCATTTGAAAATTGTTTTTCAGTAATTTCGGCATTCGGGAAAAGAATCTTTGTCGTATCAACAGGTCTTAGTGAACGACAAGAACTCGTAACGTAAGAAAAATTTTCCATCGCCTTTAGCGACATGATTTGTAAATTGTGAATTTCAATTTAAGGTTATCGTCGGTCACACACATTGAACTAGAGAACATTGGAGGTTGAGTCGAGGTTTGAAACGTAGGATATTAGATGTAAGATAAAACTATTTGATTTGCTCGGCGCTACATTTAGCTAACTTTTGTATATTATCTAGGAATTTGTAGCAAACAATATACGAAGTGCAATCATACGTCGTATTGGTTTCAATTAGCTGACAAACTATTATCCAACTGCGTTGTCCGCTCAACCGTCCCTTTCCTGTCCAAGTTACAAGCCCAACATATGACGTTAAATCATCAGGAGTAAATCTGTCAAGCAATTTTCTGTTGACATTGTCTTTTTTGCAGCGACATCTTTCAGTGTAATAGTGAATCGTACTCTATCGGTAGAGTTGAGATAGAATTGAGAAAAGAGAACTGATGTCTAATCTTTCTCCAGGGAAAATTATCAAGAATTATTGATCGATAAAAACATTTCTGTTTATAAACGTGAATGAAATTCAATCGAAAATACACCAGAACTAAAACTGTAGCTGTTAGTTGATTTACAACGAAAAAATTGGATTCAAATCCGTGGAATTTATAATTTTACGTCCGCATTCATTTGGATATGATTTTTAAATCCAATTTGTTTAAGATCTGCCCGTGTCCCTACAGAACTTTGGCATAAGAACTTGCGTCCGTACTCTTCAAGAGAGATTTAGTCACAACAGTCGCAACACCTGTCTCTTGAAACAAGAGTTCTTCACCTTCTACATAGAGCGTGTAGACAAAAGTTAAAAGTTAAATTACCAAATTCACAAATCTAGGGATTCAGAGTCTAAAAAGTGTAAGTGACATTTGTTATCGACAGCCACGCCACCAAATAAACTTAAATCATTTGAAATGTGTTTTTACATTGGGAAGGCCGAACCAACTTATGTGTGCTATATCTCGGATTGGATAGAGCATGGATTGGATATGCAGACGTGGTTGGTTTTTTCGAGCTGTGTTGTGTCCACTTCGTCAAAGTGATTGAAAATGGCCCATTAATAAATAAAGAAACACTAGCTTCCGGCTAGTGTGGTCTTATATAGCAAAATTTATTTCAACATCAATGAAGTAATAGATTTTATCACATACGCGCGGTGTTCGGATGTCAAAATTACTTACCTAGAAGTTTAATTCAAAAATTACACTTCAATTCTATGTTGTCTCGTTTTCGCTTATGTGATAATAATACATTACTATACCAGTGAAGTTGTGAAGTAATTTGATATCTCGTATCTAGATGAGTAAAAGTATCCGAGGGCTTCAGCCCGAGGTACTTTTACTCATCGTGATACGAGATATCAAATTATTTCACGTGTAAAGTATAACGTTTTACTTTACGAGCGAGGGAAAAGGTTTTCACTAGTGAGGGAATAGCCACTTTACCTCACTAGTAAAGTAAAATAGAGTACACACTTGTCACTATCAGTCTCGGCAAGCCTCGACTTCTTCGTGACAAGTGTGTAATATATATTATATCGCTGCGTGGTTGATCAAAAGAAGTATTAGAAGCGATATTTATTTAATGCAACGATTGAGAGCAAACATCTATTTTCGAAACATACTTCAACAGCTGCCTGAAATCTGAATTTTCTACATCCCATAGAGATCGAAAAATAAATGGAACTTTCGTGCTGTTTCAAAGTAAATTTAATTCACTTCGAATGGGTCAAATGTTCATCTACGCTTCTCCAACTTATTAAATTAAATTCTTCAAGCAATAACTGTTTCGTTTAATTTTCTGTAAAACATGAACGGAATAATTGTTAAATGGCTAAGTAAATGAGAGAATGGAAATTACAATTGTAAAAGCTTGAATGCAAACATCGCCAACATAGATGCTGTTATATCCGTACATAAACGGTATTTCTATATCTACTCAATTGTGGTCCCTCATATATATGTACATTCTAATGAGGTCAATTCGATCGATGTACAATATTAAATATTTAAAATAATTTGAACTTTAGATTCCTCGTGGAATAAAAGCCATTAGTTTTTATGATATGAAAAGCTGGTATGGGATCCATGAACTATTTTGATACAGCACCGTTATGTGGTTAGGAGCACTGGGTATATATATAGCTTATGGATATTTTAGTACATAACAGTTTGCATTCGATATTGTTTTAGATGTTATATACCGAGAGCTTATGATGCTGGTTGTTTTTCGGAGAGTTTCGATTTTCAATTCAACATTTTTTCTCCCATCCATACCACCGAAAACCAATAACGATGCAAATTGCGCGCAATGTTTTGTGGTTTATACATTTTATGTGTTTTAGAAAAAAATACAATAAAATTTTGTGGAATATATGATGAGGTTGATGTGTCAGGTTTTATTTTATGTACAGCAACAACAACCATAAAGCGTTTGAAGCAGCAAATTTTTAATTAACTCGAAACATATAAACAACAGCGACAGACTGGCGTATCAATATTCAATCTTTAATTTGAGCGTTGAAATAGTGAACTGGTAGCTGATTTTATTGATCGGTAAGTTAGACTCAACATTTTGAGCAGAACTGACGTTCGCAAAAAATTGGGTTCGTTGAAAGCGTAGTATGTACCTGACATGGACATTGTGCTAATTTTATGCATCGAACATGACAATGTACAATTGTGGTTGTATCAGCAACACAAAAATGTCTAACATTCTGAACAGGTCAGAGGACATCCTGAATTTTAACTTGGATTTACCTGAAACCTGATTGAACTGAAACCTGATCAAATAAATTTTGACCTCACCTAAATTATGATTTCGGATTTCAGGTCCGACCTGTCATGACGGTCAGGATCCAAGTCGAAATTTTTGACAAATTTGTATGAAAATTCCTTAAACTTTCAGGTCAGCCTTCAAACCAAAAACCTGACCTGAACTGAAATTGCAGGTCCTTCTTCGAGCTTTAAAAGTGTAAGCAATTGTTGAACATGGTATATGAGGACCTAAGTTATTACACGAAGGGACCATCATCGAGAGACTTATAGATCTTAATTTAAACCTCTTATTTGTCCTTTCTATTTTTATTGTTTTGAATTTAAAATTCTTTCTTTTGCTAACGTTGGGGGTTGTAGACGCTAAATAGACGATAGACGATAAATAAATCATGTAGCAACAGCTGTGTATTTATGAATAATCAATTCATCATTTTATTCGGATGCATATATGTGTGTGTGTGTTTCTTGCATAAACTTCACACCCCACCTAATACAACACGTTTGTGGGGTGTAAAATGTCTTCTTTCATCAGAAAACTAAATCGATTCTTCGATCAATTCAATGTTACATTGAATCACAAGCGTATGGATATGAATGCATACGTTCATGTAATGTATACCCATACACTAACCCAACCAAATAAAATACAACAGTATATGATACTCGTCTCTATCCCGTATCCCAATAAAAAAATAAACTGAGGAAAATCAATGTTTCGTATCGAAACCAAACAACAACGCCATATAATACATCCATAACTCACCCACCGTCTATTCGAAAATCCCTGAAATATATATGGAATTTTATACACCTCAGGTCTTTTCGGTTAATGTAAAAGAATCTATTTGTACAAACAAACTTCATAGTACACACCGAAATACATTTTTTTTTTTCGTTTTGAAATGAGTGTTTTGTCAACAAAATATAAAATCTTTTGCACACACACAGC
The DNA here is from genome assembly GCF_014529535.1 of Bradysia coprophila. NCBI lineage: Eukaryota > Metazoa > Arthropoda > Insecta > Diptera > Sciaridae > Bradysia > Bradysia coprophila. The sequence continues at coordinate 2,039,679 of NW_023503375.1, forward strand.
CAGTCACTTTTCCTTTCTTTTTAAACAGTATCTTTCACCCCAAAATTTATGGCGAAGGGAAAAAAAATAGAAAAGTTGATACTCACCTAAATAACATCTAAGGAATTGTGTATAATGTAACTTGAGAACTTCGTCAGTTGATACTGGTAATATGAATGAATGTGCGAAAAGTGTATATATATACAAAGGAAATGAAGAATATTGTTAAATTGGATTAACAAGTTTTTGTGTCATTTTTCTTAATATCTCTGGCCTTCGGCATTAATAAACATGCGTGGAAAAACGAAACAATTTTCCATTTTAAATACAATGTTTGAGCTTCTGAGCAATCAAAAAATTAATCTGTCACATAAGGTAAGCGAGGGTATAGCTGACCGTGCAGGTTTACCTGACCAGCTACATTATTTATCAGTTTTGGAAAATAATTACGAATGATTTCATGATTTCATGAAAATAATTCGATTATTATGTTTACTTATTTGATAAAACCATAAAATGAAACCAGTGCACCATCTCAGTACAAAGTTGCACATTTCTTAAGAAAATCGTAAGATCGGTGTGGTCTAATTTAAGGTTTTTATTGACAAAAGAATTATTAACGGACAAAGTTTTGGTGTTTTTAGGTAGCAAATAGTTCGACAATTAATATTATTAACATAAATAGCGTCTAAAAGTTAATATTTGATTAATTACACGGTGGTCAAAACATTGCATCAAAAATATGCCATGTTTGTGTAGTTGACCGAACCAAATTCCATACATTTTTCTTCATGTGACAAATTCACCTTCCATGTGCATTGTTGTGTACGAAATGATGTGATTAAAATTCGTTGATATTTTGTGTTTTTATGAGTTTTTATCATTGAAATTGGTTAATATCAGTGAATTAAGAGTGAAAATGTGTCGAATAATGCGAAATTATTGCGAAAAATGTGAAAAATGTCTTAATTTTGTAGCGGTCAGCTACTGCAACAAGACTGGTCAGGTATAAAAACATCCGTATTTTAGTGGTCAGCTACTGCATCAAAGTGCTTCAGTAAAATCAGTTTTTTACAATAAAAATTAATTAATTGTCAATATTTCTGATATTCTACGGAATGGGAACAGATCAAATTAAATTCTGACGAAGGAAAGACTTAGCTTCATCGAAATCATCCTGAGATACTGATGACCAAAGTTGAAAAATTGCTTAGCCGGTCAGCTACTACCTCGCTTACCTTACGGCTATTCATCTGTTATCGATAACGACGACAAAAATAATGACAAGCTCTGTGTGATATGGTCCTCTATACAGTAAAATGCATGTTAAAATTGAAGTACAAGATTTGAAATCAACAAATTAAAAATACTTTGATCGATGGAAGTAATAGACACGATAATAATACTGGTCATATGCTTGCCGTCTGTAAGAGTGTAAATAGTACAGACACCAAAAAAACAGGATAAGAGGTCAACGCACTAAAGTGAAAGAAACAGGCATGACCCAAAACTGAAAACAAATCACTTTATCTCGGGTTATCGAGTTCGGGTCTTCGAAAATTGATTTTGGTGTAGTGTCCGGCTGGGATTTGGTTACGGTAAACATATTTGCTACATTTTTACAATGAGAGCAAGAAAATGAACTATAAATTAGTGAAAATGGGTTCAGGGCAAAACAGCATCACCTAAAGGTTCAAATCGAACATAAAAAATGTTGACGTAAATGCACCGTGGACAAAAAATACATAGCCAAGTCATAAATCATACGTAGAAAATAATAACGAATGACGACACCTGGGCGTTCAGATCGCCGATCGTTTTGAAATCGGTTTTAGAACTTCTTTCGCAGGATGACGAACGGAAAAACTCAAATGTTTAGCCTCTGACCTAAACAGAACTCGAACTATTTGAATCGATCGATTCTCAAATTCAATGTGTTCCCGGAAAGGAAAACACTGAAAAGCGAACGTTCTTTCATAGTTCCTTGTAACATCTATAGAAATAGATAAAGCCAACACTTTCATATCGCATATAATATGACAACGATAAAGTTTTGTTAACGACACAATGAATGACCAAATAGTTTCCCGGAAATCACACCATTCTGTCCATTTTCGTCCATAAATAAATTATGACGACGATAGATAATCTCTAACGTCTAAATGCAATGTTCCTCATAACGAGCGTACCGCCATAAAATTTATCCAAATTAATGTGAGATTGAAATCGAAATCCATAGAAACAATGAAAGAACCATTTTCCCAAAACGGACGTCATAACAAGTCTACTCTGAATCTGCCGTTCGTTTGCTCGTAATTTAATCAAAAGTAACAAAACGAAATGCCGCGTCGTTCTATTCGTCGGCTATATGAAAAGAAGCAGTGAAAATATAAAAAAAAAAACTTTTACCAGAGCAACGGCAGCAATTTCCCAAATATTGTAATGCGAAGTATATATAAAATTCGTATCGTATCCTATGCCAGTTCTAAAGGTAATTTTCATATAATACACACAATACATATAACTAAACAACAATAAAAAAATATGGAAAAATTCTCTACAGAAAAATGGAGTGTTTCGTTTGTTTTTATGAAAATTTTATGTAGTTAAGGTCGACAAATAGACGCCAATAATATTATAATGTGCTATATAAATGTCATTGATATATACATGCGTCTAGTTATTACTGGGACGATATAATACACCGATAAAAAATCATGTGAATAGGATGTAAAATATAGTATATTATGAAGGAAAACGTTAAAGAGAATTAATAAATGTTGATTGTTTGTCAATATTGAAACGACGGAGCACCAATTCTGGGTTGTGTTTATAGCACATTGAGAGTTTAATTTGCTAAAATTACGCAGAATATCTACTCGTAAATAAACAATTGAAAATTCGGAACGACAGTATGACGCATTAACGAATTATAAGAAAAATGAAAATATTTTTAATTTTTCCTTGAAGCTATACACGATGTACAGTTCGTTCATTTTTAGAAAACACAATTTTAGGTTTATGAGAGCTTTAAATGACATTAATGTTCCGAGACAATTAAGTGATTCCCAGTCCCAGTTTATGATATTTTGGCACAACATTCGAATTTAATAAGGTGTACAGTTAGAGACAGTGAAATTTTAGCATGACTTTTCTTCAGCTGTTTTTCAGCTGATACACACAAACAATCAAAACTGTTTAAACGTCTTTGTTCAAATGAGCCAAAATACCATAGACTGGAAACACTTAATTCACCGGTAAAATCTCGATAACTTGTACAACTCTAAAGAAAACTGTCAAATGTGTTTTTCTAGGATGAACAGATTGTAAGTAGAGTGCCTTTGGGATTATTGATCGTAAAGGTGAAATTCTGTAGTATAAAAAACCCAACACCGCCCCCAATCTCATTTTCAAAACGCTTCTACGCTTCTTCGACCTACACTATAGAACACAATTCGTGAAAAATGTCTCGAAATTGCATGAAAAATAGACCCATGAAAAATGCTTGCACAATGTTGTCAGAAAATGTATGAGCCATCTGTCAAATTTTTAATACTTGATGTAGGCCTGGGCCTGATTTAAACGCTTATTTTTCAGACAATTGTACTAGCCTTCACAATTAATGTAGATAATATAAATCACAGTAATTGCAATTCGAACTCGAGTTCCCACATATTTCACACTTTACAAACAAGCTGTACATTCTTATAGGCTATGGTAATAATGCATTCTTCATACAAAGCTGGATTGATAGTGCTAAAGGGAACGGAAAATGTAGATTGTTTATAAACGAATTTATTTCAAACGAAAAATAATTACAATTTTGAATTTTCCAACGACCAGTCCCTACTCTACCTGCAAGTGAAAAACATCCTAGAATTTCTAAAGCACGTTGTTATGCAACTGTCTGCACTCCGAAAGTTTCCACTTTCGCTCCGAGTATCTACTGCTTTTCATTAAATTCTAGTTCAGAATAACATCATATTACGTTGCTTTCTAACTGGTTAATTTTTTAATTTAATTGCTGCATGGTCCCAGAGGAGCATTTCCCAATATATATTCCTCATTTTTTATATTAAATTACGTACAAGTTGAAGTGGAATATAACTGTCTAATAATGGTAAATCATGAATTGTTGGAACACTTCAACAAATAAATTTCCACATTTTCTCGTATTATCCTTTTACCCTAAATTCAGTAAATTTATAGCTGGTTGTCAAAACTATTAAATAAACTGTTCCTCCAATTTAAACAATATTCGAAAACTTTATTATCCCGACCTACACAATGCCCTTATTATAAGATGTTAAACCGTATGCTGCTGCTGCAGTGTAGGAAAATTTCCGCTTTCTGTTGCAACGTAATATGTTGAAGAAAATTCAATTATTAATTTTACAACACAAAACTTGAAGGGTTTCCATTGCAATATTTTCGTATTTTATTTTTATGACGTCGATTCGATAAAATTTTGCAACCATGCTCTCCGAAATTTGGTGTAAATTTAAAATAAAGTGGGTTAGACTACGGTATTATACATTGTTTTGAACACACAAAAAAAGTTGAGAGTTGAGCTGAACGATATATCACGAAATATGAAGAATAACCAACAGTTTAAACGAAATGGTTTTTTTCCTCTCCTCTTCGGCAAAAAAAGAACGTCATGGCATTTTTCAAAGCGGTTAAATTTAAGCTTCACATTATTAGGGTATTACAGATAAATGATTTTTCTTTTGCGTTTTTCGTTTAAACGGGAAATCGATCAAATAAATTGTGAAAAGTGACGCTTGATTGTAGCACAGTACTGTATGCCTCGTTTTGTTATGATTTTATCGAGAAATTTTAATTGGAAAAAGTGAGGTCTATCAATTTTGACTAAGACCAAGGCTACATAGTGAAGTGGGTGTTACAGGGTACCTTTTCAAGGTATTTTAAGTTGGTTTTTGCCACGACAAAAAAAAAACGCATCCATTAAAGCTTACCACCCACAAATCTTCATTTTTACAAGGCCAATATTTTAGAAATGGCAGACGCATCGCGATATAATCATTGAATCTGTCATTTCATTTGGTAAGAATATCACCTGATTGAAAAATCAAAAATGTATACTTCATTTGTTAACATACATTTTGCGATACTCATAAGACTAAGCAAATTCAACCGCTCTAAAAGGTGAATTGGAGTGATTTCTTGAACATTGTGAATGGACACGAAACCTTTAAATGGATTCAGGATTCTGTAATTTAATAAGGATTTTCACATTGGAAATTTATTTAGCTTGTCTATGATATTGCACTAAGCATACGACTAATTGGAGTTGAATTCTGAGCAAGAAATTTTTGATTTAAATTTATTTAAAAAAAACGGTTCCTGCATTGTGTGCAATCAGATTTGTTTGTGAAAAGAGAGAACTTTTAGTGGTATTTCTTGCCTGATAAGTTAAAAAAATTCTATCAACGAAAGTGTTATTCGTCCCCAAGCCGATATAGGGCCGATTGAAAAACTGATTACCGTTTCGGAGTCCTGAGATCATGTGATGCACGATCGCATTTTATTTGACTAAAATCCGTCGAGCAAAAAATTTATTATTTTTCTGATGACATTGGTTTTGTTGCAGCGACATCTTTCAATGAGATAGTGAATCGTTCTCTATCGGTAGAGTTTTGATTGAATAGAGAAAAGATAACTGATGTCGTAATCCCTCTTCAGGGCCTATTATTGGTATATTTACTCGCTGAATTTCACAAAATATTCGCTACCGAATTTTTGACAGTTTTAACTGGGCTACCCATATCGCAGATATGGGTAGAAAAGAGAGATGGATAGTGAACTTTGACAGTTCTAACTTACCGAAAAACAATTGCTGTACGCGCCCACAAATTTGGTAACTTTCTGTCAAACACAATATATTGCAACTATACCACCATTAAATTATATTTATTCAACTTACCAGCTGATATCTCTGCATTTAAATTATCATTCATAATCTGTAACGAAAGAGAAGAAAGAAAAAACGAATTAAAATAGAACGAAGCTAGCTTAACAGTTTAAAATGTTTAAATCCTAAATGAAGACAGGCGTATAATATAACAATAAGAAGCTTTTATTACGAGTAGTTTAGCAATAAATGACGGTTTATACGCTGAACAAAGCCATCAATTAATGTTGCCCATTAAACAAGTTTACTTTATGTGGATTTGTGTTAACAACGATTTTGATATCCTTGAAAAGAATGTGGCAAATTATTTTTAATTTTATTAACCTCAGCCCTTCTCTAACCCACGTTTTTTATCTATGCTCTCTGATATAAAAAAGTCTAATTTTTGTCTACTTTCAAAATTATTATCATCCATTAAAGCTTAATTATGTAATTTACTTGGCATTTCGGAACAAATTATCCACGTTATATAAACGAAATGGCTCATTGACGTATAATATTCTCTATACGCTATAAAATAGAGAGATCGTTTGTGTATCCAATGACTCTCTAGCATACACTGCATACACACAACCAACCGACTATATATTTATTGTGTTTATATATAACACAAACAACGGAAAACCATAATTTTTAACATTATCGCGATATTCTTCTTCTTCCATGGTGCAATATTTTTCCATTTTCTTCCGGCACGCTATTATAACTTCCACATAACAGACAGACTGAGTGGCATTATTTTACTGGGAAAACGAAATGAATGTGGAAAAAATGAACGAAAATTAAGTTTAAAAGAAAAACTCGCCAATTAATTACCGCCACAAAACGATCAAAGTATACAGCAAAATCCATTTTAGAATTAAAAGCTTTTCCTTAACACCATTTCTACGATCTCTTATAACACGATTTTCCACACCGCATCAGGGAAGAAGAAGAAAAAAAACCACCCTCCGGTTCATAAAGCTTTTTGTTGTTACTTCATACAAAAACCAGTACATCGTGTACTTAAATAAATACAAGTCAATGGATGGAATGAATACAAAAAAAAAGTGTGTACAGGAACGGAAAATACATCTGAAAAACTTATTCAAACATACCCCAACATAAAACGCGAAGAGGAGAGAGATGATATTGCGTGTGATGAGCCAGCCAAAACGATATTCTATATATCGGTTAGAATGAATTGATATAAAAAGCGCTATGGATTCGGAACACTTTTTTTTGTGTGTGCGAAAATGAAATTTAGTTTGATGGGAGAAAATATTTTTATTGCTTTTAAATAGAGGATTTGTGGCTTGGAAACAGCTTGTTCGATTGAATGGATTTGAGGTTATAGCGGCATTTTCGTGTTCATAAACGTAAAATAAGTACACCCGGAAATAAATGGCAAAAAATTCAGATATATATTTTTAGGTTGGTCGGTCATTATTACGTCGATAGATACGCAGTAATGAAGCGTTAAATTAAATTTGGTGGAAAAATTCTTCGTTTTTTTTCGTATTTAAATTTCTGAGATTCTTTGCTTCTACTTTCAATTTAAGGAAACCATTAAAAGTGTAAGAAATTTGTTGACATTTCAGGACCGTAGCTCAGGGGTTGCTCAAGGTGTGCTGAGCACATCCTGGACTATTAAATATTAACATAATTAATTAATTAATTAATTAATCGTCGCACTTTGTCTCCTTCGAATATGAAAAATATTATTCGTACCACGGACTAAAAGTCTTTTTTAACGTATTCGATTCCAGACCTCGCCTTCGGCTCTGTCTGGAAACCTCTCGCACGCTAAAAAAGACTTTTAGTCTTAGGTACGAAGTAAACTATTTTGACATTGATTATAACAAGTTTTTGTGGACTACACCAGTCTAAACCCTTTATCCATCACACACCTCTAATATTAACCCAATAAACTTTCTTTTCAATAGACTCTTTTTTAGTCTATTGACACACCCAATAAAAGCGGCCTAGCTGCGACCCTGTGACCTTTGACTCTCGTCATTGCGCCTCATGTTCAACACGTTCAACGAAGACTCGAAAAATCTCAATGAGGACTTCTTTTGAAAATGTTCCTACCGAAATTGGACGCCTCCTCCAGCGGGCTTTTTTATATGGACTCTGTAACTTAATGGCCCCTAAAGTCAAAAGTGACCGTCAAAAAGAATTACTTGATGTGTGGCTAGTGGGAGATGCACTTTTGTTATGGGGTTCTTTCCAGAACAGTATGCTAGAGAATTCGTTCGTTGATATCGAAAACGTAAGTCAGCAGCCACACATGCTCTTCAAGTATAAAGGAACCTACTCCAAAATGTACATTTATTGTCTCACTACCCATGCATGTTTGGTTTCTTTGGAAAGCTGAAGCCAGTAGAAATCAGAAAAAGCTGTTTTTGGCTCTTTTGTTGTTTTTCGGTTACAGAGAGACCGTTTTAATTTCGACAAATTAGCCCAATTTGTCCTTTATTTTCAGTGAAGGTTAATTTTTAACCCAAAGGGATTTTATCTGCCCCGAAAGTACTCACAATTACCTTTCCAACGACACCCCTTACAAGAACGTAGCTTTCACGGATCTGGAAAGAACTCCACAAGAAAAGTGCGTGTTTTCGGGTCTTGATTATCTCCCACTACACACAAGCATCGAGGAATTTTTTGACAGCATTTTTGGCTTCTAAGGACCAAATTTTTGTAAGAAAATTTCATTTTTTTCGGTTTTTGATTACCTCCGACCAGCCACACAAGCTTCGTAGAATTTTTTTGAAAGTGGTTTCGGCTTCTAAGGTCGAAAAGATTCCAGACATAAAAAATCAATCATGAAAATCCGTCCGATTTCGGTAAGTTTTCAAAAGAATCTCTCCAAGTGAAAAGAAACCCTTCTCTGGATTTGATGCGCATCATATATGTTCGCTTACATTGACCACGTCATTACGACTTACGACCCAAAGTTCAATCAATTTAAGTAAAATAATTTCACGTTCACAATATGTAGGTGGGTAGGTACCGCATGTTATTACTTTCGTACTTTCGTAATACACCAGCTACACAAATGTACAGACAAATAAAAAAAAGGAAAAACTTTTTCCTTTTTTTTTCTTCTGTAAAACATCAGTGATTTTATATCGATGTAATGAGTTTCACGTGTACAACGAAGACGAGCAACAAAATGCTACACAAGCTGTGTCACTTTATACGTATATAGATAGGTTATATGTGTGTCTCTGCTGTGTATCTGTGCCCAGTTGAATTCAAATAAACTTCGCTCAAAAAATACCATGCCTTTAAGCTGTGTCATGTACAAATTCAGAAGCGTATGTGTGGTAATATTGATTTTTTATATATTTTTATTAAATTTGTTCCATACCGTAATATGTATACGTATATTACACCCAGCGCCAGCCTCAAGTGTATATTTCTCGGAAAAATATGTTTTCCTTTGCTTAATTCGTCCTTTACACACATAAACTGAATTGTTATGGACGAACCATTCCGTCTTTTCTTCTCTCGCTTTTTTTCCCTTGTATTTCAGACCAAATCTGTAAATTGGCTAAACCTAAAATCTATGTGAGGAGCTTGGGAGAAAAGAACAAAAATGAAAACGTAACGATAGAGACACACACACACAATATTGTGTCTTTATTTGTTCATAAAATAAGTCGCCTGGTAATCTAATAATGTTATTTTCGTTAATTTGAACGAAAGTTTCCCTTAGATGAGAAGTGGTTAAATATGGAGATATAAAATTGGAGCCTTAATTATGGACGAAATCTTGACTAAATTGGATGATATGACAATATTTTCATGTTCAGGTGTTGGTTTCATTCGATTTTTATCGTTTATTCATGCTGTCTTATATACCAGTGAGTGTCTCTAATGTTCAAGCAAACATTTTCGGACTAAATCGAGAATCAGTTCAGCACGTGAGATCATAAAACATCCATTGCTTTACCATCAATATTGCAGAAGAAGAAGAAAAAAAATGTGGCAATTCTTAACGCTACATTGCTTTCGGTATAACACAGATTATAGGATACTCTACATGCTATCTGAGATTTACCAACCATCCAACTCAACATTATCTATCCATAAATAAAGTTGTTTCCGATATCGATAGCAAACAAGTTGGAAAAAAGAAGAAGAGGAAGAAAGTACTGTGTGTCGAGGGTTGTAAGGGTTTCTTGAAAAAGTCACCACATGGTGAGGGGGGGGGGCATATTTCGGAATTTCTAATGCAAACATGAAATCTGAACATATTTTTGCTGGTGTGGAAGTGATGTGTGTCTACGACGACACATGTATCAAAAAATATTGTAAAATGCTAAAAAGTTCTTGCATCTTGTTTAACTTACATAAAGTGTGAACAAGTCGAGCTTGTTAGGTTACAACTACGTGATTAAACCAGGAAATGTGTGCGGTCGTTCTGGAGAGAAGTGAACATTACTGTACGATAAATTCTCACACATCATGCTAATGGGCGGTCGGTTATATGAGATATCATATAAAACCAGCCATAATTGCTCAATAAATAGACGTACCCTGGAGCAAATTAATAATGGCTTGGATATTATGGCATATTATGTTAATTGTAATTGGTTTTAATGAAACTTTATTGTGTGTAGGTTTTTCTGGGGTGGGTTTCGAATGTCGTTAGCCGGGAAAGAGATCGAAAAATGTGCTTGTGTACTTTGTGGTGTAATAAATGAAATCCGAAAAGCTTTGTTTTTATTAATTGTAGTCATTTGACCGGAATCACTGACACGCTCGGAATAGATTTTCCGGTTCGGCCATTACCTTTTTTGTTGGGAAAACGTTCGACGTATTGTAAGAATTAAATTCCTTCGATGGATCTTTAGATATACACAGCAGGATAATGAACATATTGTTTTGTTGAAACAATAAGTAACAGTTTTACATCGAGTTGGACCATACTTTCGATGTAAACTCTGCACTGCACGTACGTTCTTGGTTGAAGTAACGTTTTTACAACGGAGAAATTTTTAACTGGAGCTTACGTAACCAACATAATTCGACGAATCGTGATCGAAATTCCGTATGACAAATTTACGTAATGAAATCGATATAGTTCAAAAATGCAGCGGAATGAATTTAGGTCACATACGGTCTGCCAAAATCGAATTTTAATTCATGATTGTCGGTACGAAAATCGCAATTTTCTTGGAATGACTGCAATCCCCATCAATGAACGTTGTGAATGTTTTTTTTTAAAGTTAATTGATTTCGCAGTAAAACGTTTCGTAAATGAATTAATTAAATGGTGAGTCCAGACGAGATATTTAATTATACTGCGGAGTTCACTTATCTTTTCTGAATTTATTATCTCGACAAGAAGCAATTAATTTTGACAAATCGATTCGTAAAGCGTAACTGTTCAACGTAATTAACAATTGTTGATTGACATTCAACGAAACAAAGTTTAAAATTGGATTTCAACGTCAATTCTCCGAACGTTATTGCTGTGTGTGTTTTTTTAAGATTAACAATGAATTCGAAAACCGTTTGCCATAAAAAATGTGCATAGAACCATACCACCATTTTAACTATCAAAAACATTCATTGCTTTCCCAAACCAATCGTAATTGAGAATTTTTATTACAAGACGATGCGAGAGAAAAAAAATACCGTAATTAACGATCAATACCATCAATTATTGGGTCTGCTTATTTTCGTAGACGTTGCAGACGTGGTGCATCGTTTTCCGAATCAATAAAATCGAAAATTTATGGGAGAAAGAGTAATGGAATGACATAAATTTACAGCCTTTTAGCCGGGGTTACAGACATTATGTGTACGACATTTTATGGCAGATTATTGTTGAAAGGCAATATATAGAAGGCTCAGACTGAAAATGAGTGGGAAGACTTTTATTTTTCCACGCCGAAGCTTTACCAGTTCGGTGAAATTTTACTCCTTATGTAATAATGGGATCAACACTAGCTGCCTTAGGCGTCAGTCATGGAGTATGTCACGCCAAAACCTACGTTCTTTTTTTCAGATCCCTTCTCCTGTCACGCAATAATATATGAAAACTTAAAAAATGTATTTGCTGTCACGCAAGGCCAGACCCTCTATACTCACTCGGACCGTGACATAGTTTATAAAACGGGGTCTTATCATTATCATAAATGACACTTACCTGAATGAAGATAACAGTTTATTGGTAAATCCTCAACAGGTCAAATTTTTTCTGACAACGAAACACAATTTACGTCCAAGAAACTTTTATTTTTTTATGTCGATCAATTAACTTAAGTGTTCCAAAATAGCACGTTACCTCTAAAACGTATTGCTTTCAATAAAAATTCACAGAGTCCATTCGGTACAAAAGATTATTTCAATAAAAGTGTTCCAGTATATATAGGCTGTTTCGAACCAACACTTCAATATAACTTCTATCACTCAATCATCTAATAGACTGGTAAATAATGTTCTAATAAAGTACAGCCCTAAAATTACCCAATTTTATTGTCCTTTTTACATCAGTTTCGGAGATGGTATAAGAGCCATAAAATGCCTTATTGTGTGTAAATATGTAATGTGTCTGTGTACAACGAAGAAATGAAGCATTACACGCTTTTCATGACTCTACATCCGTAGAATGAATTTATTTTTCCATTGGAACTGTATGGAGGATATGTTATATATTGTACATCAAAAAGGAACACCAACGACGACGATTGATTACGATACAGTTATATTTTTTCTCAACAAATTGTTGCGAATAACACACAGCTACGAACGTCTATGATAAGATTATCTGATTATACACAAATATGTTCGGTTATGAATGTATTGAAACACTTAACTATAATCACTTTTCTTCGTCAAAAATTGTCTATACGAACATAACATTCGACAACGATAACATTCGAGTCATGAAAATCAAATGTCTCTAATTACGTCACACACAATTTCGTGGCACAAGAAAAAAAAAACAACGACGAATATTCAAGTCACAGGCGGGGGATGATGTGCAATATATATGTAGAATCCTCACTGATCACACATGAAAATTAAAAAAGAAAAAAGAAAATTTATTCCGAGATCCCTTTACGTAATGCTTTATACGGCACGAAAGCTGATGACTTTTTAAAATCAAGTTGCATTCATCGAATAACTCCACCCGACCAGAAAGAGGGAAGGAAAATCGCAGCACGTGTCGTTGAAAAAAGACGTGAATTAATTGTGTGTGTACGAACAAGACAATAATATGACGGAAAAACGAAATGGCTATACGGTTTCAGTAAGGGAATATGACGGTGGTTGAGAATGTGAGAATTTGCGTTAGAATCCCATGCAGGGCGAAGAAAAGGTTCCCGAAAATGTGATGTAATTTTGCTCGACCGATCGAACACATTGAACTAATTGTCAGTGTTCACATTCAAAGCTCTACCTGAAAATATTTTTCTTTCGAATCATTCTAATACGAAAACGTTGCACTACGTTTTTCACAACAAAAAAATATCACTCTCCTTAATCAATAGCTGTACGTACATACTCCACTGGACGAAACCGCACAATTTTACCTATACATGCGATAGGGCGGTGCTTGCATATTGATTCGCATTTGTTCGTGACAGTACTGTCAAAATGAGCGGAAACTAAATACATTGATACGGAGAGACGTCACATTATATCCTTACATAACAAAAATGTTATACACACACGCACAACCACACAGGGAAAATGTCAATGGGGAAAATAGGAAAATTTTTAGCGCATGCGTTTTCGTATGTTCCACCGTTACCACTAACGAAGAAATCAAATGAATTATGTTGTAAGGTAGGACATACGGAATTCTGGGCCACAAAAACGTTTACAGAGCTTACCGGTATTGTTATGAAGTCCAAACATAAATTTATGGTTGTTTGTGATGCAGAAGTAAATTTTTCCATGCTTGTGGTCAGAAAAAGTGTCATTGCCGCCTCCTTAAAAAAAGGATTTTAGAATTTTCTGGCCACAAACATGAAAAATACTGTTCTTCCTTGCTTGGTAATTTGTTCCTTTAATATATGGGTCATAGTCCTCGCACTCGGCTTGAACTACAGACTTCCCTCGCGTCAAAACAATAAATATCGAAGCAAGACAGTAATGTACTATGAATTCGAACTTTTTCTTATTAATATTTACGTCTTTCGTCCATAAATCAGAGGGCACATTGTAAGTTCATTAATTTGTGGGTTAAAATAATTTCCATATTTTCAACGTGAAAATGAGATATTACTGTGGCTGTTAGTGTTGTCTACATTATATATATTTATCGAACTCCACAGTATTGTTAGAAAATGTTCTATCATCGAACTAAATATTTGTTCAAGACGGTCAATAAGTAATTCTACAAAAAATAGAAACAAAAATTAAAACCACGACTGTTTAGAAACACGCTGATCATGATAAAAATTCATAAAATAATGATGAGCTATCAGTGAGTCATCAAGTAATTTAGTCATTTATATGTATACAGATGTATACAGCCGGTAGTATAAGCAGAGGTAACAAAATACCATAGCCAGGCATCCGCTTACATCTTCTGTAAAATAACTTTTGTCGACTCTATATATCCTCCCTAAATGTTAATCTAATTTTAATTGCACACGAAATGTCGCATCGAAAGTTTTCGTTTCGTTAGGAAATGTTTTTAGCCTTTTACGTAGAACATACCTTGTTTAGAGCATTAAGGTATGCCATGAACACATACACTACGACTGAACGAATATTGTGTAACACACAAAGTGCATATTACGTCGCGACATAAAAGTGAAGACATTTTTCCAGCAGAATATGTTTATGGCAACGACTCTTGTATTATTTAAATAAGTTTTCACCCCATAAGTTAGGATGTCATAAAATGAAGTATGACGACTGAAAACATTTAATATTTTTTTTATTGAGATATGTGTATCAGGTTAATGTTTGTTAAAGTGTGCCATAAATTCTAGTGTTAAATTTATAAAGTACGGGAGTAGTATTACGATCATATCATTACATACTGGTTTGTATCTTTCGCCGAATTTGATGATGCTCGTGTAGAATTTAAGCGTCTTTCTATTTTGAATTTATTAAAATCGTTGAAAGTATCACATTTCGAAAGCCTAATATCCCATTATTCACGTCCTCAAACGAGTGAGACAGATTTGGGAGCGAGAGGTCGTTACTAAAAATGACAGAATTACGGGCCTTAGCATTTCAAATGTATCACTGTCATTTTTTTCAAAGAATGTCATTGTGAATCTCAGAAAAATTTGAAATGTTAAAGACTGTAGTTTAATCATTGCACAACTAACGACTTCACATTACGGCCTTTTCTTTCGTTGAAGAAAATACTGAAGTATGAATCGAATAGGAAAGACATTCCTTCTGTCGACATATCAGATTTAAAATTCAAATAATTTTTTTCATTCACATCAAGATCATTGACATTTTCTATTGATTGTTTCTCACACATTAACTGTTCTTCTTACCAATGTTGTTGACGGAAAAGAAATTTTGTATTGCAAAAAGAGGATACTCTGTCTCTGATATACTTTCGGGAAAATTACCTTTGTAACAATTTTTTTTACATCCAAATGAGCTGAAATACTTTGATTTGTAATTATAGTTAACCCCAATCCTCCTTATTCTGATCCTGCTTAACGGTTTCAGTCGTCATTCCGTGAACAGGACTACTCAATGATCTATAAATCTAGTCTTTTGACCTGTACTCCAAAAACACCTTAATTGAACAAGTTTGGTTTAAAATGGTGAGATCTCAGGCTATGAGATATAGCAGGAATTGATGAGTTAGACAGGGCCAGAAACCTTTCCGATGGTGAAAAAATCGATGAAAATTGACAAAGTAAAAATGTTAAAATACTGATTGGTGCATATAGTTCTTCACCATTCATTTAATTTTTAGTCAAACTTCCATACATTTTCTTTAAAAAAGTATCTGTCTCTGGCATATGGATACTCAAAAAAACGTTTTTTAAGATTTTTCGAAAAAAATTGAAAAACTTACTCCCCATTTTTTGATGTGTTAATTGGGATGTGTCAGCCTTTATTTTAAGCCAATAAAATAAAGGAAGAGACTATTGGCACCGGGTGCCAATAGTCTCTTTATAATACTGTTGCTAATGGCACCGGGTGCCAATAGTCTCTTTATCATACTAATGCTAATCGCACCCGGTGCCATTAGCCACAGTATTATAAAGAGACTATTGGCACCCGGTGCCATTAGCCACAGTATTATAAAAAGACTATTGGCACCCGGAAAAATTAAAATTTGAATAAAAAATCCGGACATTTTGAAAATTAAACTTGTTTTGTGCACAATTCTAGGGAATTCATATTTTTACAAAATGTAAGGTAAAGGCTGATTGTTCGATCCTGAGGAACTCATCGTTTTACAAAATGTAACGTAAAGGTAGTTTGTTCGATCTTAGGGAACTTGTCCTTTTACGAAATTTAACGTAAAGGCGGATTGTTCGATCCTAAGGAATTAATCCTTTTACGAAATGTAACGTAAAGACGGGTTGTTCGATACTAGGGAATTAATCCCTTAACGAAATATAACGCAAATGCGTTTTGTAGAATACTAGGGAATTCATCTTTCTACGAAATTTAACGTAAAGGCGGTTTGTTCAATCCTGAGGAATTATTACTTTACGAAATTTAACGTAAAGGTAGTTTCATCGATCTTAGGGAATTCATCGTATTGAGATATGTAATGTGAAGGCGGATTGTTCGATACCTTTACGTTACATTTCGTAAAAGGATGAATTCCTCAGGATCGAACGATCCGCCTTTACGTTAAATTTCGTAAAAAAACGAATTCCCTAAGATCGAACAAACTACCCCTACGTTACAATTCGTAAAAGGATTTATTCCTTAGGATCGAACGATCCGGCTTTACGTTAAATTTCGTAAAAGGATTTATTCCTTAGGATCGAACGATCCGCCTTTACGTTAAATTTCGTAAAAGGACGAATTCCCTAAGATCGAACAAACTACCCCTACGTTACATTTTTAAAACGATGGATTCCCTAGTATTGTGTAAAGTTTAGTTTTCAAAATATTCGGATTTTTTATTTAGATTTAAATTTTTCCGGGTGCCAATAGACTCTTTATAATACTGTGGCTAATGGCACCAGGTGCCAATAGTCTCTTTATAATACTATGGCTAATGGCACCGGGTGCGATTAGCATTAGTATAATAAAGAGACTATTGGCACCTGGTGCCATTAGCCACAGTATAATAAAGAGACTATTGGCACCAGGTGCCATCAGCCACAGTATTATAAAGAGACTATTGGTACCCGGTGCCAATAGCGTATTCGTAAAATGAAAAATCGGTTAGTGCTTATTGCCAAAACACTACATGTGTACTTTGATGTCTCACCCTGATTCACAGTTATAGCCTCCCTGGGAGGTAAGGGAAAACCCGATTTTCTTACAAATAATAATATTTTGTTTCGTCTCGTCAATACACGCACTAAACCAGAACCCTTTGCCGAATCAGTAAGAGCTGAATTTCACCAGCTGATCAACAAACACATTCTACTTCTATAATATACAATCTAAACTCCAAACTTCTTTTCGACAAACACGCCGACTGTTTTGAGACCAAACATAAATAACAATTATGAGCTTTACGTTGCTTAAATCTATTTTGTGTGTCCACCTAACTTTCTAGCGTAAAAACGCTTCCACGACCCGACGGGAAGTGCTCCAAAACAGCAATAGAAGTATGTAGTCAAGTTTCGACATATTCATTTTAACTCACAGTGAATGTTGTTTCGTGTTGTTTTGATTTCTTTTGCGATACATCAAACAAAAGACATTGTCAAGACGAATTCGAATACAGTTTGTCGATAAGTAGATACTGTTTTGCACTAGTTTTTCAAGCATATCTCTGGATGTTTTAACA
This sequence comes from Bradysia coprophila, assembly GCF_014529535.1. Classification (NCBI taxonomy): domain Eukaryota; kingdom Metazoa; phylum Arthropoda; class Insecta; order Diptera; family Sciaridae; genus Bradysia; species Bradysia coprophila. The sequence goes on from NW_023503375.1 coordinate 2,057,507, forward strand.
CAAGAATTGTGTGCGATATGTGAAATAAAAGGTATTGATAAGACGAAACAAAATATTTAATTTTTAATAAGATCGAGACAACATTAGCTATTGGTGAGAAAGCAAGAAAAACTACAAAAGATATTTTTATTAGAAACGTCCATCAATTCTCCACGAACGCAAAATTAGGCGCAAAATCGCCCGGGTAGCTTAATTCCAGTGTAAATTTTTTTGAAAAAGTTAATATTTTGAAATTTTTTAAATTTTCCAAGGGTCACCCAAGTCGGAGAGGTTCTTTTTTTTAAGTTCTTTTACGAAATTATTACCTCGAAATTCCCTATCGATGGCACCATAAAGTCCAAAAGCAAAAATTTTGGCACGGATTAATGTGAATCGCGAAATATTTGGCTTTTAAAAAAGTATTTTTACACTTGCAAATACTTAAAAGCTTCTAGAAACAATTAGTCATTTGTTATCGAAAAAGACGACAAAAATTAGATAAGAACGCTTCCAAGTGGTATTAAAATAGTAAATCAAATGTTGAAACAAATGAAATTGAAGATTTTGGTATTCAACACAAGGCGATACTTGAAATTAAATAAAGTAAAAGATCTGATAATACACTTGCTGTTTATATTGTAAACAAAAAGGATATTTGGTGTTCAGTACATACCGTAGGTGGATGGACAACAGTAATTAAACAACTAGCAGTTCAGTTGTTCAGGTAATTTATTGTAGCCGTTATACTTGCCAAAGAGCAGCACCGAGCTGTCAATTGAAATAGTTCTTATCAGTGGAACAAATTATGCAACTGGTAGTTTAACGACCCGAGGCGAAGTCGAGGCGGGTAAACACTCAATAAATCATTTTCATCATTCGTCCCATGTGAGGTGTTTAAAAAAAAAAAAATTGAGGTAAAGTATCACAGCCACTCAAGCAAATTCAACCTCAGCTCAAGTTTTATGAGTTAACTATGTTGCTCTCATGCATATTGCCTTTCTGATCGGAATTTGCGGACGATACCTTAATGTTTACTTTACGGAGCTGGTGCGATAAAATTCATCGACAGGCAGTGGAACGTTCAAAAGACGAATGATGTACACACTTTCAAATTTAGCTACGTCAACTTCAACAGCATCGCGATGGTTCAGAATAAAATCAAAGCGCGTTTCCCGAACGTCGAAAATTTTGTGTTCCGCGAAACAAACATCACGAATCTCGGCCAGTTGAATGCATTGAGCGAACTTCAAGGCATTTCTTCGTTGATTCCCGAGTGAAATTCCGGTCTCATTGGGATCGTCAATTTAGGTCCCTCAACATTCTCGTTTTGATCTCAATTATTCTTTCGTCCAATTTCGGTCTCAATATTTTTTGGATAAGTTAAATTTGCTGTTCATTGCAGTTTGTGAGACTGTTTGAGATGGCTGAGTAGTCTGAATTTCGAATAATATGAAGAAAAAATAAATAACATTTCCAGAGACTGTGTGAGGAGTCCGAGGGGTGACTCACTTCCATTAAATCCATTAAATCCATTTAATCAAAAAAAAAAAAATAGTTTTACCGAAATAATTAGGCTACCCACCTAAAAAATTTGTAAACTAATTACGAAAATTAGATCTGCCCGATCTCCAGGGCGTTTAAGTACTCGTGAGGTATAGAAAAAAAAAATTGGTAAAAATGGTATTAAATTTATTTAATCCATTTAATCCATTTATTCCACTTTACACCAAAAACTTCCAAAAGTGGAATTTTACGCTTTCTAACGTTGTAGTATGAGTTGTAGTACGTCGTTCAATCAAAATCAATTTTTATTCCATTTAATCCATTAAATCCATTAAATGCATTTAATCCATTAAATGCATTTAATCCATTTAATCCATTAAATCCATTTAATACCATTTAATCTAGAAGTGAGTAACCCCTCGGAGATTGTATGTTATCAATATCTATACTACCTCATTGGGGCATTTAGTGACATGATCGCATTCGATACAAAAGCGAGAAAAGCATATATCATCGACCCAACAATCCGATACGAAATCAATGATCTAGATCAAGATTCAAAAATTGTTGAAGAGAAGCGTGTGATTTACGAAAAGTGTGTTCCGTTTTATAAGGAAAAATACAAAGACAATTATGATTATGACGACTGGACCGTGAAAGGATTATGGTTCGGTAGCAGAGGAACGTTTGGAAAGAGTGTTTTACAATTTTTCGACCATTTCAAACTTAACAAGTCAAAATTAAAGTCAATAACCGAAGAAATTTTAAGTAATACGATTCATATAATCCATAACCACATTTATAATTAATTTAAAGAACCAAAAATCTAAATTCGACTTATTGTTAGCAATTCTAATATCTTTATGACCGATCGATATGCTGTGTATGTAAGCAACCTACCTTAAGTGGGCAGCAGATTTATTGTTTCAATAAATATTCTTCTTCATAAACGGCGAAGATGTTACAACAGAGGAAATTGAAGAAGCTCTTGTCGAATGTGCAGGGCTTTCCGACTCGAGACTGTGGTCACTACCGGACTCTTAATTGGAACCACTACTGGACGAATTTTTTTTGAACGTTTGAACATTCACTGGTTTTTAAGGGTTTTGTGGAATGTAAACATAGAATGTATACAATATTGTGAATCATTGACCGTGTATTATTGCAATTTAACACATACATGTAGCTATATCAAAGCAGCAAAATATCTGCTTCATCTTGAACTTTAAAAAATTATCTAATCATTCCGTCTCGAGAAGTGAAGAATAGTTTATCAATTCTACTGCGTCTTCCATTTGAATTAAACGTGATTGCTGGTTCATTCTCTTTCGTTTTGAATCTAAGAACAGAGCAGTTTTTTTCCTAACCAAATGGGATACGAAGTAACGCGTTTCATTCATAAAGTTGATGACGAATTTCGTTGCGCAATTTGCTTGGACATCTTTCAAGATCCTGTGCAAACGGAGTGTGAACATGCATTTTGTCGGGAATGCATAACGAAATCGTTAGCCATCAACAATTGCTGTCCAGTCGATCGACGTCGAATAAGATCGAATGAGTTGAACGCGCCGCCAAGAATTTGGTTGAATTTTTTGAACAAATTGGAGATGAAATGCGATTTCCGTAAGTAAATTTATGTCGTAGCCATTGACCTTACATCGTTTCTTTTAAAGGATCGAAAGGTTGCAAAGACATTGTGAAATTGGAGAATTTTCAACAACATTTGAACAACTGCCAATACGACCCTGATATTATTGTGTGTGATAAAGGCTGTAAGCTTCAGATCACTCGTCGTGAATATGACCACAACAATTGTTTGCAACATTCATTGAACCGAGTGAGACGTTTAGAAGAGCAAATTAACAAGTTGAACATCGACAAAACGAAAAATTCGTCAGCTACTGCACTGGTGGTGAATACACCATCAAACGAACCAATGTGGAAGAGAAAGGTCAATATGTTCATTACTATGGATCAATCGAATTACATTTTGAAAGCCCACGACGAGGCTTATAAAAATATCAGGCCTGTTGCTCAAGCCAATTATTCCCTGACACCAGCAAACTCTTCTTTTCATGTAAATTTTGACTCGCATGGTTTCATAGGACTGGCTTGTAAGGAATTTGAAACTTCAGGCGATTGGTTTCCTCAGTCACATGGATATATCTTTGCGCATATTTATAGGAATTGGGATAAAATTCGATTGTATCACAATACTACCAATAGTCCGCATGAAGACTTTGATAAGTATGAGTTAGATAATGGGCCCGTCAAATGTAGCATTACATTCCAGCACGATTTCGACGCTAGTCGGGATAATTTCGTTGAAGTGTGCTTCTCTATCAATAATGTAATTCATGCGCGGAAAATAATGAAAATGCCTCGTGACGGATTATTTCCAACAATTTATTTAAACAAAGGCAACACATGTACGTATTTTATGAATTAAAAAGTCAGAACTGGAGAAGACGTTTCATTTTACTTAGTTAGTTTTAGGGGGGCTGCTAGGAATCTCGCGCCGGAGAGATTCACAATGATACACAAATTGGCATATTTTGTAAAATGGAGAATGTCACTTTACGAGTGCCTAAGCACTTCGCAGTCGATGCCATAAATAACTCTTTCATTCTTCGGATTTATTTTCGCAACACATTTTCTATACGAAATTTTACTATTTTTACCTTGGGTGGCAATCGCCATAATTTAAAATGAACAGAGGAAAAGTCCTAGATTTTCGTGGCCAAGGATGTGGATAACAAGGACCGTTTAATTGACTGGATCCCAATTACAGCCTCAAGAACTAGAACGACAACGATCGATGTTTGATGCAACAAGAGAAACGTTTAGTTACCTCTTTCTGATGGGTTTTTGATAACTTCAAAAACAACCACTGAGTTCACTGAGTACGCAGGATCACATGTAACCAATTTTCTATCCCAATCGAATGCATATCTCAGGTCGACCATCAGTAGTTGATCTTTAACATCTTTCATTTGTGTAATGCTTTGGCTCGTCACATCGGCTGATACGTTCCGCTGATGATTGGCTGCATTGTCAATTGACAATTCCAACCCATCGGATGAAGAACACTCCACTCGAAACGAAGTTCCATTAAAAATAACACCATTTTTCCAGTGATATTTTCCTTACAGCGATATTGTGTAAAACATTATTTATGTTTCACGCTTGTACGATTCTCAACAACTGTGTGTTGCATGATATATAAATATGTGCGGCGAAACAGTACAATTTTGAAACATTCATATGTTACACGTTATAGTGTAACGGAGGTTGTAAAAGATTCTGGATGAAAACTGCTGTGCAATTTCCTCGAACAAAACAACTGAAATATTTACAGTCACATATTACAGCAATTCGGTGTCATAAGAGAAATGCGTTTTTCGTATTTTGTATCCAGCAGCAAGGCGAGAAAAATACGACGTTAAGGTTAATAAGAAAAATACTTTGCTACAATTTATTTGAGCATTGCATTAGAGAACTGTAATGTAGGATAGAGGAGCAACAAAGTGATTCGTTCTAAAGCCAACGATGAGGAATGAGGAGCTCCTTTTTCAAATTATACAGCTCTTACGTGAACAGCATAGCAGCACACAGTTTGTAATTTGAATACGTACGAAACATTCGACTTTTCGGACCAGAATGCCGACTTCTAAGGAAAAGTGAAGCTTGAGCACCTTGAGCACCATTATACTCGAAGTTTGATTGATACTGGGCACTTGTAATTTTACAGCAAAATCAATGAAAAGTGTCTCGTGGGCACCACTACTCACAAATACAAGTAGTCGGCGCATCGGACAATCTAGGTGGTGTAAAAAACTTCCGATGAGAGGCACATAGAAGGGCCAAGAATAATCAAAAGATCGTTAACGTAATCTGTCAAAAATTATAACCAGGCAAGCCCTACTTTACCCTTTATAAATTAACCTTCAACCCTTATATGAAAGGAATAATGCAGATTGTTCAGAAATTTTAATTGTGCCAAGTGTGAGAATTGCAAACAATTGTAACCGCTCATGCCGATGAAGTAATGACTTTTTAGAGTATCCGAGGCGTAGCCTCACACTAACACAATAAAACTAGGCGTTTCATTTTTATCCCGAGTTATGTAATGAATTTTACATGCTGAGGCCGTCGAAAGTAATGGTTTAAACAAGAATTTCTTATCTAATATGCATCAGTTGTCGAATGAACACATTTATATGTCTGCTGAACATTCTCTGCTACACAGTTGTTATAGTCTCTACTTTTATATCTGTCAAGCTTAGGGCAGCTTAACGCAGCTGGAAAATTCATCCGACAGAGCGACATACATTTTCAATGTACTCTGTAAAAATGTGTCCCTAAGAAACTCATCTTTCGTGGACTTTTCCTTAAGTTTTGCAGACTATCGATTTTCCATTAAAATTATTAGAGTGATACCTACGAAGCGTTTTTCAACCAACAAATCCCATTTTTATGAACGAAATTGCACAAGTGACTAAAGCGACAGAGAATTACCTATCCAAAACACTGTCTTACTCTCTTTAGATTAATTTGACTTTGATATAAAATAGCGTAACAACCTGTACCCAGTGCAATACCAACTGATTATAATCGTAACAAGATTCGTATTTTCCATTTCTGGATCAAAACCGAATTCCATTTACCATCGAGATAAATTTTGAGATATTGATTGAATTTTTCCTTTGTAATGATGTAATAATGAAAGCAACATTTATACATCGGCGATAACACCAACAACACGACGCATACCCACAGGGGATTGTCTCTTTTTCGAGAGCGTAAAAAATGATAAGCTTTTGCGCGAAGCGAAACAATCAACGTGAAATAATATATCGAATCGATTGCTTGGAAAAACTTGGAATTCGGAATGAATAATTGTGAAAATAAAACATTTAATTAGAAACAATTAAGCTAAGATACCATCAAGTTTCCCTTGAGGATATAAAAGTTTTATTGTCCATTATTAAATAAGGGATTTATTTGTAATAAGTTGATGTGTGTTTAACACAAACGCTGCAGATGAATATTGTGTACATGTTATAGATTGCAAAACCCACCGGGCTATAAGTAAATACACTCCTTATATGTTCGTTCCAAGCACACACGCTTTGATGAATCAATGTAGAGTATGGACGTCGTTGTATACACATATGCGAATATTATAATAGACGTCGCCTTGTGCTACGAACGTAAGTTTGCTTAAAGTTCACAAAACAACAAATAAGGATAATCCCTACCCGAACACATCTAACTTAAACAACAAATCTACAGAGCTTTTACGGGGCACGTAGCATTCATTGTTAAGATTTTTATCAATCGAATAAAAGTTTGTTCAGTTTGTTGTTGTTTTCATTATTTATAATTATTTATGTATTGACCGTTGCATTCGTAAGTGGAACACAACCAGTAACTACAGTCCAGCAATTTTCATTTTAAATTTAGGTTAGCAGTAGAAATACCAATCTTGTTTCCTTGTCGGACACGTACGTGATCTTTTACTACAAAGTTCGAAACAGTCATTGGCTCAGATCATCATCTGATATCGACCTATTCGTTTAAAATAAGCCGTTGATATGGCTTGTGGTCTTTTATATAACAAGTTTCATGTGAAAACTAATGAAGTAAAAGATTTGTGTCTAACACTAGACTGCAGATTTTATACAAACGAAGTAACAGATTTGATTATTACAAATTACGAGTTAAGTTTTGAGAAGACATCGACTGGAAAATGGTAATAGATTGACCGAAACTAGTTGAATCGTTTACCCTACTTTCGAACCACATAGCCAAGCTAATGGCCTAGTCCCTAAAACTGTTTACCTGTACGTACCGAACACTCCGACTAATTTTATTACCAACAAAAAGACCTGGAGCGGTATTATGTCGCATCGCTATTTCAAACAAGATGTCGTTGCAATAACCCGGTGTCAGTATAATGTCAACAGAAAAATAATTAAATTTTCACTAGACGGATTTTAGTCAATGTCAGCAGTCAGCGTATAGCGCATGATCTCCGGACTCCGGAATAGTAATTAGTATTTCAATCGGCCGAATAGTTGCTACGCGATAAGAGTTTAGAAATCCGTTTGCTACTTCTCCGTGTCCTTTTTCCAAACTCTTACCGCGAAGCAGATACTGGACCGACTGAAATACTAATTGCTATTCCGGAGTCCGGAGATCATGCGCTATACGCTGACCTTATATTTTATATTCAATAATTCGCCGAAAAAAAAAATTAATTATTTTTCTGTTGACGTTATACCGACACCGGATTGGTGACACCAGTGACACAATTACCAGAGAACGTTGAAAATAAGTTAACTTTCCACCAGTTTTCAGCCATCTAAAAGACTTTATTTGTCTATAAGAAAATCGTTGTTAAAAGAGACATTACATGACGCTCACTGGCCTAAAAAACAAAATTCTAAATTCAGCCTGTCACCAATTCAAAGGGTTCTATTTTGTTACAAAACGCTTTCACTTTTCTTAATAAAAACATTCACAATCGCATCGATTTTGTATAACTTCAAATATTGGATTTCCCACTGAGAATATAAAACAGCACATCCCAGTAGCTATGCCAGTTAGTTTATAGTAAAAAACATGCTAAGCCACCATAAGAACGTTACAATGTATACCAATATATGCTTGATGGTAATATTTCGCATTCAGACCCATAATCCATTTGTCAAGTATTTTCTTCTCCCATCCTATTCCTATTCCACCTACATGCTACATGCATTTGTCTTTATATATTGTGTGCATGTACCATATAAAATGCTTTGCTTGGATGATAAGCACAATAACAGCGAATGAAATTCTTTAAATAAAATTTTAAAACGAACACTGAATTGTGTACACACACTTTTTACAAGAAATGAATGATATTTTAACGAGAGATAAGAGGGTTGCTACTGAAACATTCATGTTCATTAGTGTCATTCTTCCAGACACGGTGGCCTTTTGTTTTCGGTTCCATTTCCATTCCTCTTCCATACGCGAGAGAAAAGTGTTTGCGGGCATCATCCAACGAAGAATATATGAATTTAAAATAAAAATTAATAATGAAAAGCCTACACGCAGTGATTCAGATATTGTACTCAGACGGCACCTACTACCATAGTATATGGGGGTATGGAAACAACAGAACAGAATATTTCACAGACTTTTTCAAAGTTGGTAATTGGAAGACTATAATGTAAGGGAGAACGTACGAACAGAAAAATGAAATATGAAAATGTGGGATGTTATTCGCATGATATAATAGCTCTTATTATTGTTGGTGCTTTTCTTGTAAAAATGTGAACTAGTTCTGTGAAATACACAGTTCGAAATAGCGTTTCCATTATTTCTACAACTGAAGTCTGAGTTTTCAGATTGGTATTTGTTTAGCTTGGGGACATATTGCAAACAAACATTTTGTTGAATTTTCATTTTACAGAACGTTTGTGGAATTATTTCCTCTTTTCGAAAGCATATACTGCCATGTAACGATTATAATCTGATCTTTTGTTTCGAGTTATTCGTTTTAAAATTTTATTGTAAAAACATTGCAGCTTTACAATACGTTTTTGCTGTAGGAAAACACTGGTCAGAGCACGTCGCTTATTTTTAACATCGTTGTCGTTGACTAGTCGTTATGACTAAAATAATAATGATGGCATATTTACGTCGAAAAAGGATTTTTTTAAAACATGGCAGAGCAGCGCCGAACTAAAGCCCTTCTTTGGAAAACGTCTAAAGTACTTTTACTTTGAGTAAAATGACATTGCTCATCGGATTTCCTTTGAATGTCAGCGCCTTCTCAAAGTTTTGGGGATTTTTTTTACATTTATCCGTTCCTCACTTTAGGTCTGTCATCAACTTTCCAATTCCAATTTTTCGTCTCCAGCAGGTTGGTAACTTTATTTACCGAAATTTTCGGAGTATATTAATAAATTTTGGCAAATTTTCGCCAATTCAGTAAATAAACTTATCAATAATAGGTCCTGCTAGAGACGAAAAATTTGAATTATTTTTTAAACATGGTCGAGCAAAGTCCACAGTACCCATGTAATGAACTTCTTGGGAAAACGTCTAAAGGTAACCGTGAGTGAAATAGTATGTTGTGTTACAAGTATTGTAATGTTGATTTTTCCGCTCGTAAGGAAAACTTGGGTCGTGTGCTGAAAAAATCTCATTACAATACGTCTAACACATCATGCTTTGTGCCAACCGAGAATTGAAATAGACAAATGCACAAAAATTCAGAAATTTCATTGTAAACAATCACTCTTCGAATTTGATCGATCACGTTGCTTTGCATTTTTTTTAAACGAATGCTGTAATAACTCATACGAATTTCATTTCAACACTGGTTTGAGTGTTGTAATAAGCCATGAAAACGGGTGTTGTAATTTTGGACATTTCAATCTAGTTATCGATATTGAAATACGACTCTTTTCAGCACTCATTTTAGTGTTGTAAAGTGACTTATTTCAGCACCCATTTGATGTGATATTACAACACTCAATGCAGTGTTGATATGGAATTTGTATGAGTTGTTACAGCATTCGTTTGAGAAAATGCAAAGCAATGTGATCGATCAAATTTGAAGAGTGATTGTTTATAATGAAAATTATGATTTTTTGGGCATTTGTCTATTTCAATTCTCGGTTGGCACAAAGCATGATGTGTTTCACATATTGTAATGAGATTTTTTCAGCACACGACCCAATTTTCCTTACTCGCTCCGCTCGTAAGGAAAACTTGGGTCTAGTGCTGAAAAAATCAACATTACAATACTTGTAACACAACATACTATTTTTTAATCCGTACAGGAAGCTTATAGGATTTCTTTTGAATGTTAGCGGATTGCCTTCGCAAAGTTTTTGGGGATTTTCTGCAACTTTAGTAGGTTTTCTGGACAATTTTCAGATTTTCAACAAAGGACTTTTTACATTTATACGCCCCTGACTTTAAGTCTGTCATAGACTTCAAATCCAACTTTTCGTCTCTACCTGGGTCTATTGTTGGTAAATTTAATTACCGAATTTACTGAAATTTACCAAAATTTTCCGAAATTTCTTGTTGGTGAATGCAATTATTTGAGTACGTTTTTTTGCATTTACTGACCAGAAGCATGCAAAGCACTGTACGTACGAGGTTCCAAATTTTCATTTTGATGAGTGGAAATACAGTTCTCCCCTTCGGGTGGAACCTCGGACGAAATGTACTATTACCAACAAGATGCTCTGGTCTCTAGTTATGTAACTGACTACTTCATTTACTGTTTTCACAATGAAAGTACAAAGGTAGCCATTGAAACTGAAAATATTTTTCTTTTCAATTTGCTGTCGACTTGTACAGCATCAACATTTCTTTTTGTTCGTTAATTCAAGTCATCCAACTGATTACTTAAAATCAAATTAATTTTTTATATTTTCCTCGCACAATCACAGATGTACACTGTTCCCTATAAAAAAAAGGGTCTATGATGCCTCTTTGTCATTCAGACACAGTTCAAATGAGACGGCATCTGGATTCTAATTACGTTGCGAGAAGAATTTTAAATTCCATAGAGTGTGCATCTGTGGAGTAATGTTTTAATTAGAATTCATGTAGTTGGCAGTCGGTTTTATGAATGTTAAATTAGGGAAAAATGGGAATCTTTAGTTTTTTTTTTTTAAATAACTAAACAGACTCAGACAGAATACTATAGAGCCAGCGACCAGCTCAAGTGAATGGATTTTGATTAGAATATGAATATTGTTACCATTCATTACGAACGTAATGTCTCACATTCAAATTCATACAAAAAGAAACAACAGAAAGACGGACCTCTAACGAATATAGAGGAATGCTGTTTGGAAATTGTAATAGATTTTCGTATTTAATGTCAGCGCGCTATTTATTCGTGAACCAACTTCACAACTAAAACATTTCATGGAATGTTTTACCAGAGTGAAGTTATATCACTTGAAAATAGAACTCAAGGAATGAAGTATAGAAAAAAAAATTGTGGTCCCTCCACAGGCCAACCGAGGTTTCTTATAGGTGGTGTAGGGTGGTCTACTCCAATTTAAAAAAAATTATTTCAATTTTATGAGAATGTTAATGACATTTTGTGGTGGAAATATTTTTTTGAAAATTCCCTTTCGGTCTGTGAAAATTTACGATCGTAAATGCCCTACAATTCATTTCATGTGTGAAACGAATAATTGCACCACAAAAGCATTACCCTGGTTATAAAGAAGAAAAAAAAAGTTATTTTGATATCACGATTTCGAAAATAAAACGAAATTATGGCTGGATGGAAAAATAAATCTTTTTATTGCGAAAAAACTACTGCAATAACCGCAAACAAATCCAGCGCTTACCACATCGAGCCATTGACTTTGCTATTAACAATAATTACGCCCAAATAATGGGGAAAATCATAACCAAAAGCCGCAAATGGGAAATGGAATTTTCATCGTTCATCATATCAATTTACTGATACATAATGTAATAGTTCGCCTCGAGGCTCATCTTAATTAATATTTTCATATATGCAGATGGAATGTTTTGTAAAGTGCTTTGTGTGTTTGTGTGTGAAACCAGGATTCTTATTTGGCCCGAATCTAAAATTCTAATTTACAAAACAACCAACAAACGGCTTTACACAATACACTAAAAGTTTTGTTTCATTCCGTTTAATATTGAAACATTTTTTGTTATACACTTAATACGTATATATACATTATACACTTGTTCGGCTGTACAAAGTATTTCCCAGAGCTTTTTTTTGCATTTCCATTTTTATTTTTATCTTACCTGAATGTATTCCGAATTCTGTGTTTTTTTGTTCCTTCTTCATCCACATATATAAATTCATTTCATCGTTTATATACCACGTACCTTTATACAGAATTTATATTTTTTTTATACATGTTCAACAGAGGGCTATGTTCTGAACATGCGATAGTATTTTCTGTTATGTTATTCGGTGTATAAAAGAGACTTAAATAATGCATTGACTGACATCAAACTTTGTGTTCTTCCTTTGGCATAACATAACGTCTATTCCTCCCTCGATTCGACACGACCAGAGCGATTCCATAACCCATATGTAGCAGTTAGATCACACGTACTCGGATACACGTCGATATATATGTACAGAAAAAGCGTTGTGTAACGTTATATTTTTTGTGTTTGGATGCTATGGCTCCGTGTGTCCCAAAGGTTTTATGAAGGTTAATTCAAAAACGATATGTACTATGGGCTCTTCGTCATGATGTGTATGGGGTAGGTTTATCTTTTGGATTTTGTTTTTATTTGATTTGAGAGCATTTTTCTAGAAGTCGGGAAAGGCAAAAAAAAAAGAAGTTTTGCTGCTTAGTACATGTTTTATACTTCAGATGAAATGAAATAATAATAAAAATCTCATTGGATTTGGATGGTTTTGAATTTTTTTGAATGGAATTTTTCGTTTGGTGATTCTATAAATTTGATGAAATGATGAGTGCTTTGATATTATGGGTATTATGTCCTCAAGGTTGAAATGTATGAACAATTTTTTTTTATTATTTTAGACAGAATAGATGCTCTCCATTTCAACAGTCGGAGCCGTTTGGAATAAAAAAAATATTTTTATGATCGGGCAAAAAAAAATCAGTGACTGGGAAACGGAAGAGTATGTTGACTGAGTATCGTCTCGCAAAAAGTTTTTTCCCGGCAAAGTAATCTTTACGTTTCGAGACCAATTCCTGAGCAAACAATTCTTCTGTTCAAATTTTACACAGCAGAGCTGTAATTAAAGGATACAACATCCTGTACAATACAACACAATGTAATCTAATATATCCAATTATATTCGTTGATCCATTTCTGCCACAAAGCACACATGAAGTTTAATTTAGCAAACAATATAGCAAATCATAATACCATAATTTCACCTTGCTAATAAATTCGGTCCGTGTGGTATTTCGCTTCAGGTATTGTTTGTTCATTCCATACGATTTTAGCAACATTATACTCAAGAAATGTATTTGTGAGTCTTCGGTTTACGAAAGTATTCGAAATTTTACTATAGTTTTGTACATAAGGTTTATGGTCAAACGTACAGTGTTCCCTTGAAATATTTTTACTGACATATTAAGCGTCTTTGTTGTAAGACTACCGGTCTCAGTGAGGTGAAATATCTAGTAATCCCAAGTAATTTAAGTTGTAAAATCGGTTGTGAAGTCAGGGTGGCTAGTAGGAATCTCGCGCCGGTGTGACTCACAAGGACAATATAGTATTACCATCAGGGTGAATTCAGTATTGAATGACCAGCGAAGTGAAATGATTGCAAATCCGACAACGACTAACGAAAGAAACTTTGTTTCTAATCTATACCAAAATGTATGTTCAAAGTAATGAAGTAGTAGATTCGATAGATTTGATACCTAAAAATACTTTGAACAAGTGAAATAACAAATTCAGTTATTTCAAGGTGAAACGTCTGCTGTTTCTTAAAGGTTAAAAATCAATATAAGGGATCATTGTGACGGAGCCTATTTGAAACCGGGTCGAGCTGACTGTCCAAAAACCCTTCGTGTGTTGAATGACGAATATTTGTAAAAGACCCTTTTGTTCATACAAAAAATCAAAGAGCCTGATTTGTAACACAATCACTCGATGCAAGCAACCTAGCGCTTTCGTTTTTTGAATGCATCTGTTAGCAAAGCGAATGTTACTTCAGTTCAGTAGGAAGTAGTAGCATCAGCCACAACAGGCGATAATTAAAACAAAGGAAGGGAAAGATTTAGTGACAAAATAGCTTTACTTATTGAAGAAGATAAGACTTTTCAATTTCGAAGGTTTATTTATTCTGACGATCAGACGATAAATTATAGATTACTTAAATTCAGTATGCAGGTGTCTACGCACGATGGAACTTCATAATGAATATGGTTTTATGTGTAATGTGTCTTTTAACAATGCTAATTTTCACTTTATTAGGTTTCGATAGTAAAACGGAAGAGGAGTGATGACCTAATCAAGGTACCGGTTTTATATTCGTAAAAAGTCAGAAGCAAAATTTATGAAATTGAATGAAATCATTGAGCTATTTAGTTACATGATTTGTTCGAGATACGAGTAAATAATATGCCATTCCCATCCCAACATCAACAAATAACACCAGCACACACAATGCATACCGATACTTAATGCCAAAAATTTGCAGGTCTTCGTATCATTTCTTCAATGTCCGTATTTCGAAATGAAAGAAAACCGTTGGGTGTATTCACCGATATTCGATATCCTAAATCGATGCTCTATAATATTTGTTGAGCTTTGTATTGAATATCATTCGCAAATATCATGATGTGAATAATACATTTTGGATTTCTCTGGATATTTTTGCTAGGAGAAAAGGGAAAAATTTATCGAAAGAAAATCGTTTCAACGGAATTCCGATAATTCCCATTTGCAATTCTGGGGCGATATCTGTGCTAATGAGATTCGTAGTCTTTTTCCTGGACATCTCAAGATACATTTTGGCCCAAAAGCATTTCGAAGCTTTTGCTCAGACATTAGGTTATGATGGCGCACAAATGTATTATTAGAATTTATAAGCTAGCGATATATTCTGTCATTCACTCTCCATTGTTGTACAAATCACACGAAATCTGCAAATATTTTTGAAAGGTCAATCAGATCTTAGCTTAATATAATGCCAAAACTTATATTCTCTCAGTACAACCTACAAACTCTAATGTTGAAGCTGTACCTAATTATGCATGAAAATCGATGAAAATTCTTAAGAGAACTTCACCTGTTACAGACGGCTGTCATCTGTTATCGACAACGACAGCAATAATTAACGACAAGGTCCGACTAATAAGCAAAAACCATGTTCAAAACAAATGAAGTAAAAGATTTCTGAAAATCTTCTATCAAATGATGTAATAGATTGAATAGTAAAACTGTTAGTATGCTTGCCGTCTGTGACAGGTTAAAAGTCATTGTCATCTCGATAATGGCTATGCTCAATTGTTGCTTAATTACAAAGATTGCTTGAAGTTTGGCTTCGTTTATTGTAAAAACACTCTTCATTCACGTAATTTTAACTATAATTACACGCAAGTCCGTGGCAGTGGTAACTACTTTTATTGTATGAGTGAACCAACCGAAACCAACCGAAAGATGAAGCAAAGTCTTAATTTCACTAACGTCGACTGTAAGAATATCGACAAAGTAATTATTTAACGAACCGAATGATAAATGCTTTTTTTAAGCGCTGGATTACAGAACGACTGTGACAATATACGTCTAGGGTCTAAAAAAATCATCCATGGTTTGCATACAACGTTTTTGTCTGTATTGGCAACGAAAATTTTACTTTTCTCAACTCAGTGACGAAAAGTAAAAGTTTCGTTGCCATTGCTGAGTTAACCCGATGAGACCGACTGGGATACTTGTTGTCCCAGCTTGCATCCCTTTGCATCTTTGCTGCATCCTGTAGGCATCTTTCACAAGATTTTGCATCCCAAAAAAATTTTTTAAAAAGAAATGAATTTATAGGGTTAAACGTTGATAAATGCTTTTTAGGCTCGAAACACTCAAAATGTTGTTCATACCTCGACAGGAAATGGATTTTTTCAGCACACGTCCTAATTTTCTTTACTCGCTTCGCTTGCGCTGGTGCTAAAAAAATCGTCATTTCCTGTCTTGGTACGAAAAATACTATTTTATGCTACTGAGTAACAACTGCTACTCGAAGCCACAGGCTATACAATACAAAGTTCTTTCAGAACCTTGATACAATCAATACACATAGTGTGCCGAAAAATCAACTCTGTGACGAAAGGTACAACTTTCGTTGCCATTATTGAGAAAATCGTTTTATGCAACTTGGTGATAAATACACACTTGGCCTGCGGCTTCGAATGTCAATCTACACATCTAGTGCCTAAAAAAAGGATTTACCTATCGGTGGTATAAATAACTATTTTCTATAATTGGTTCGGTTCCTACATAAAACCGTAATGAAATGCCATATATCTCCATATACCTTTTAAAACGAAAACTCGGAGGAAAATTCAATATTTACGTCTAGCCAAATTAAATTGTTAAATCAGAAATTTCTAATATCCGTCCAACGATAATGAAATTTTGATTTTCATTCTGGTTAACAAATTAAATCCGCTTTTGTATGTAGGATTGTAGGAAATGTAAAATTCGCGTATCGATATAGAACCAGCACCATATATATTTGCTGTAATATTGGCAAATACCAAGCGCTGCTATATAAAATAGAAAACACATTTGTTTGTGTTGAAAGCTACGTGTAACGCATAATCTTACGCAACCTTTTGAATCCTTGAGAGTACAAAATGTTAGGTGAAATATAAACGTGGTCGATAAGATATATATGTGTGTAGAGCTGCGTTATTTATGAATATACAGCGGCAATACATTGTCATGATTCATGCGACAGAGAAATTATAATCAAATTATTCCGATTTATCGATTTTATGTCGTCGCTAAGCTTTTGTACTCAAAATGACATTATCGGTGATAGAGGGAAATACAACAAATGAAAGAAGCATACGTTATGTACACGGTATAATTTTCCATTGTTCCACAGCAGGTAAACATACTATCGATACTGCACCTTTAACGCAGAACAAGATTGGAAAAGCTTATTCATTCATACGTAGTGTTTTATGGCGTTTTTGTCACTCAGTCTATCGAAAGTCTGCTTTGCAACACGAGGGAAGCTGGAACGATTTCTAATGAAAATATTAAGCGTTCAATAAACATACTGTGAGAGGGAACACCGTTTGATGAATTGTTTATTTTGGAACAATTAAGAAGTTCCAGCGAACGATTTTATCTTCTCGAACATTGAGAAAGTTTGAACTTTTCTCGTTGGCCTTATCAAGGCCATTGTGAGCGAAGTGTGCATTAATTATGTAATTACCCTTATAAAAACATAATGGCTGGTTTTTACGACGAATGAAATGCAATCTACTTTTAGCACAATATGAACTGTGTGTAGTAACGTTCTGATTCAACAGAGGTTATGATACGGTAAAATATGTATAAAAAAACAGTCGTAAAAATGTACTTGAAAATATTCACCATAAAAAGTAAAAGTTAAGTTTATTAATCATTCAAATTACGAAAAACGTAAATCGTGATAACAATCCTCTAAACACAACCAAGTATCTACCAATTCATTTTTTTGATCGACGTAGGAATGCCGCATTTGTCGAATTTGCAAAATGAATCCCAGTCGTTTAAAAACGAGATACGATCGCAGATCGCCTTGATATTAGTAGTCTCAATTCGGTTACCTAATTATTTTTCGCGATATTTCCAAGAACATCGTGAGTTGTCGACAAGAGGTTAAATGTGTAGATTTATTGACACTGATGCTACCCTTTTAGAACTGGTCATCGACCACTAAAATAAGCGATATGCTGTGGCTAATGTCTTTTTATATAGCAATGTGTTATGGAAGAAGTGACAGATTTTCTATCAAATATGAGACAGTTCTTTTTGATCAAATGGAGTAACAGATCAAATTATTATATTGCAATAGATTAAGGTTAGCTCTTTTAGTATGTGTTTATTACGTAGGTGGAAGCACTGGTTTTTAGGGGGTATTACGTACCAATGTATGTGTGCAAACATGTAAAAATAACATATTACAATCTATTACTGACTGGTGAAGACCGAAAAAATGCGAGAGCAAAATCCTTACTCTATTCGCTTTTGATGGCAGAAAGGCTAAAAGCTCGATGTGACGAGTAAATATTTCTCAGGGTTCGAAACATTTGTTCATCGGATAAGTCGAAAATGTGAAGAAAACGAAAGTCTATTCGAAATTACTGATGGAATGTGGTCTTCTTATTGCTTGACAACGAACCAATATTAACCGATTTCCTGACGTCTTCCTTGTAGAGAAAAGAAGAGGGTATGGAGATAACAGGTCCAAATGTTCCTAGTGTTTCGAGAATTAGTTAGGCATTGCAACGACAACAAGTTGAATAGACAATTCAGTGAGTTATTGGAAAAAGCGTTTCACCTCCATCCTTACATTACTAGATTTTCAAGATACTCTTCTATCATATGTTATTGACAGTGATAAGTAAAATGTAGTCGTTTATATTAAAATGCGTCCTTGTCCAGTCCAGTCTATCGAAAATATTTGGAACAAAAGAAGTAACAGATCCAATAATTACATAAGAAGACTAGCAATGTGTATGCCGTCAGTGGAAGGTTAAGTATAGTCTCGTTTCTTTGTCCAGCGAGAAGAGAAAAATAATTTAATAATTTAAAATCTAGTCAAATCTCTTCGATAAATTCATAAAAAAATTACTTACCACGCAACATTGAACATTCAATAGATTTTTACACTTATGTCGTATTATCTAATGATACGAATTTAAATGATGATGGAATTCTAAATACACCAAATGAATAAGATCTTTCAGTGATTAATAATTTCCTTCCTAATACCAATAAGATTCAAAAAAAATTCAAATCGAAGCTTAGTTTGTTACAATTCTTCGTGATAATCAGAGACATTTTGCTGACAGGACACAAAGGATTTTTATCAATGATGTAGTTTTAGTTTGCACAACACACATAAACAAGGTCTAATCCCTGAACAGTTCGCTCTATCATTCTATTCTGTTGCAATTACGTCATTTTAAAGTTTATTTGAAAGACGACAACATCTTCACATTTTTGACGATTGATACAAATTGAAGTTTAGGAATAGAGACGAATGGAAAAGTCATAAATCATATTAGCCTCCCGGTACATAGCATGGTATATTATGTTATGTTAAATTATGTGTCTCGAAATTGTTGAATAACCATTTTTCCCAAGCTTTTTAATTTGATCCATTCATAGCGGGTCGTCATTGTAGGTACTCGGTGGTACGTGAGTAAAATGGTTAAAATATATATTCGTAAAGAGCATCTCTAGATGAAATGGAAAAGGACACCGTAATATCCTTTTAACATAGCTAACCAACATTTTATGTATATAAGTGACGAGCACTCTACGAACGAACATTAATTAGGGACTACTGACTTAATCAATATACCGCAACAGAAAAACTTTGGTAATTTATTTGAAGCCTCCAATTGGTATGTTCGCTGACAAAATACATTAGGAACATTTTTTTGAAGGAATTAACTTTTTATTTATGAAAAGTCTGGTTAATATTTTGGGGTAATATTTAGCGATGATTGCTGGAGTGTACAGTATATTACGCCCCCTCCCAAATTACACCAGGAAAACTATATTGTATAAAAATCAATAAATGGAAATTTGAATTATTAATCACTGAAATGGTTGATCTTTTACGAATTTTCGTTACTTTGCTAGATTGTTCTATTAATTCACACTTTGCTGTCCATTTATTTTAAATGTTTATTTGAAATTTTACTTTAATTTTTTCATAACATACACTTCATCACTGTTTGAGCTGTCACTACTTCAATCCAAAAAAAAATATGTTCAGTGACTGTACTCACCACGGCTCAAAATGGATGGTGCGACTTCAGAAATTTTTTGTTGGAATATTTGAATTTTTGCGCGGGAAATTAGAATTGTGAATAGTCAATGTATTGTTCCAACGAATATCTGTCTTTATTTTTTGGAATATGTAGCCTTCCCTATTATTTAATTGAATATGCCAACGACAGCAATTACTATGCTTTTCCGTAAAATGTTATATTCAGTAAAAGATTTAGCACAATACTTAAGTAACCAGATGAAAAGAAGAAACGGAGTCGATACTTGTATTTTGTTAATATGTTTGCCTCCCAAAGAAGTTATATGTAGTATTACTATAAATAACTTCTTTTGCTACTACCTGTAAAAAGTCAGCCGCTGCTCATATTATGGAAAAGACGAAAAAGGAGAGAGATTACCAGAAAAAACTGTGATTATAGTAAATAAATGTTGTCTTTATTATTATTGAGGATAAACTAGTCGAGCTTAACCTTGTTGTGGGAATTGTCCTTGTGGTGGGAATTGTCCTTGTGGTGGGAATTGACCCTGTGGTGGAAATTGTCCTTGTGGTGGGAATTGTCCTTGTGGTGGAAATTGTCCTTGTGGTGGAAATTGTCCTTGTGGTGGCAATTGACCTTGTTGTGGGAATTGACCCTGTTGTGGGAATTGACCCTGTTGTGGGAATTGTCCCTGTTGTGGGAATTGTCCCTGTTGTGGGAATTGTCCCTGTTGTGGGAATTGTCCCTGTTGTGGGAATTGTCCCTGTTGTGGGAATTGACCCTGTGGTGGGTATGGTGGTCGTTGTCCCCGCGAACATGGTCGTTGACCTTGTCCATTAACGTTGGTGACCTGTTTAGTTTTGGTTAAAATTTGCATTTATTACTTATCAAAATCCATCGAACTATTTTAGCTCAGCATTACCTGTAGTAAAACTACGGCGAGAGCGACGCACAATATAAGTTTCATTTTTAATTACTTGTTTTGTAAACTGTGCCTCATTTGTAGATTCCACTCCCTTTTATACTCAGAAGAACATTTAATTTTCGTTATTGTTTATTCAACTTGAATTATTTTACTTGGATATTTCTTGAAAATTTTGAATTACAGAATGGCATGTGTATGCTAATTAAAAATTTAGTACGCACGCAAATGTTTTCGGATTTTTCTGATGTTATTGTTTGCAAAATGACAAAGCTTTAATCCTATCATCCTCAGAACTCATGTTCGCTTCATACCTAGTACGGGCGTACGTCATTGTCTGGTTTCTAGAAGTACTACCCAGATTTGCTTCTGCTTATGATAAAACGGAATTTTAACTAAAGTTGATTTTTCTAATGATTACTGGAATATTTGTCTTTTGATGATTTTCATTTAATTTTTTAATTTTGATTAAGAGCAATCACCACTTGCCAATTTCATTGCCTACATTTGTGCGCGAAAACATTCGTTTTTCGATGATAATTTTGTACTCTTTACGCGTGTGCAAATAATGTGTATCCTTGGTATCCAGGATACCGGGAAACTTTTTTGCCGAAAAACTGGATACCGGGAAATCTACCTGGCCTAACGGGAAGAAATATGGAAAAATAGAAACAGGCAAATGACAAGAAATGGGAAATGACCAGGTCAGGAAATAACCAAAAATCAGGAAATGACCAGAAATCGGGAAATGTCTAGAAATCGGGAAATGTCTAGAAATCGGGAAATAACTAGAAATCGGGAAATGACTACAAATATGGAAACGGACTGAAATCGGGAAATGACTAGAGATCAGAAAATGACTAGAGTTCCGCAAGTGACCAGAAATCAGGAATTGGCAAAAATCCAAAATTACTAGAAAAATGGAAACGGACATCGGGTAATGACCAGAAAATTGACAAATTATCTAAAAAAACGAGCCATCAGAACAGTCGGAGCGTTTGCTGCGACTGAGCCCCGTACAAACCCGTATATCTATTGCGTACGTGACCCTAGTGCGTCTGTCACCCTACTTTGACCGTTAGCCTATTGCGCCGGTTAATGTAGTTAAAGTAAAATTATTATGTAATATGTACATCTTACAAATTGCGCATAGCGCAATTACGAAGCCCCGTACGACGTTCCTTTCAAATGAAACAAAAATTTCAAATCGCCCTAAAATTTTATTTTTTTGAAGGGCCTAGTATCGGCCTCAGTCCGAGGACCCAAATTTAAAATTTTTTTCAACTACATTCTATTCGGCCTTTGATTACCTTCCAAATGAAACAAAAATTACGAAAAACGGATGAAATTTGCTCGAGTTATATGTAAAATATAAAAATGAGATCGATTACATCATAACTGGCTGTAAGTCAACCGTTAAGAACGTTACGGTCCTAAACAATTTTTCAACCGGTAGTGATCACCGAATGGTTCGTGCAAGAGTCACGTTAAATACCAGATTTCAAAGATCACAACTAGTTCAGAAAAGTGAAAGGATTGACGTACAACGGCTTTACACACAAAATGAAGAATTTGCTACGAAAATGACTGCCGAATTAGATAACGTCAACAATCAATGTGAAACATTGGACGAATTGAATACCAAAATCGTCGATACAATAATGGGTTTCATGAAATCCAAATGCAAATCCGTCCAAGGGAAAGAATCAAAACTAAGCAGAGAAACATTAGACCTGATCGCAAGCAGAGCAGAGTTGGTAAAAAACGGAGGACGAGATTCGGTGGAATACCGGAACCTGTCTAAAAGTATCAACAAAGCAAGGAGATCAGATGAAAGAAAATATAATGTCCAATTGGCTCAAAACATAATTGAAGCTAACTGCAATATGAAAGTCCTACGGAGAAAAATGACAAACGCCAAAAAAGAAATCTTCAAATTACGAGACAAAACAGGAACGATCCAAACGGATCGAAATGCGATATTAAACATTGCAACAGAATTTTATGAGAATTTGTTTTCTTCAGCAAGACAGAGCCCAACGGAAGAAACCGAAGATAGACCAATAATAAGAAACGTGGGATCGGAGGATATGCCCGACATAACTGTTGATGAAGTCAAAGCTGCAGTAGCCGAGATGAAAAACAAAAAGTCTCCCGGAGAAGATGGTGTTCAAGTGGAAGCCATTAAACTAGGTGGAGACTCATTATTAAAGGCAATCACGGCTTTGTTTAATCAATGTCTCCAATGGGAAGAAGTACCAGAAGCCTGGGAAAATGCGGTAATTACATTGCTGCATAAAAAAGGAGACATAACAAAGCTGGAAAATTACCGACCCATAAGCCTATTGTCAACACTCTACAAGTTGTTTATGAAAATCATTACGAAGAGGAACACTAACAAGTTCGACTTCTACCAACCTGTTGAACAAGCTGCTTTCAGATCTGGTTTCAGCACAAACGACCATTTGCAGGTGATGAGAACGCTTATTGAGAAGTGTCGTGAATACAACATCGACATAGTCTTGCTATTCATAGACTTCGAAAAAGCTTTCGATTCAGTGGAAACATGGTCGATATTGGACGCATTAGACGAATGTAGAGTAGACTCAAGGTACTCCAACACAATTCGATATGTGTACAAAAATGCTACTTCATGTATAAAACTTCATAAGAGCACGGAGAAATTCAGAATCGGCCGAGGTGTAAGGCAGGGTGACACTATTTCACCGAAATTATTCACGGCGATTCTGCAGAGTATTTTTAGGAAGTTAAACTGGAGTAAAATGGGAATAAATATAAATGGAGAGTACCTGAGCAATCTCCGCTTCGCTGATGACATTGTACCGATAGCAGCGAATCTAGGTCAGGCTCAGCTTATGCTACAACAGTTAAGTGAAGAGGCGAGCAAAGTTGGCCTCAAGATGAACTTATCGAAAACAAAAATCATGACCAACATCGGGGACGATAGAGAAATCAAAATTGGTGACACTGTCATTGAACGAGTCGACAGCTATGTATATCTAGGACATAAACTGAAGTTAGGTCTGGACAACCAAACTGCAGAAATAAGACGTAGGATTGGTCTTGCATGGGCAGCGTTCGGAAAACTCAGACTAATTTTCAAAAGCAGAATGAATAATAGTCTGAAACGCAAAGTTTTCGACACTTGTGTCCTTCCAGTGCTCACTTATGGAGCGGAAACGTTAACTTTAACGAAAGCATCCGAAGATAAATTGGGAGTGACACAAAGAGCCATGGAACGGAGTATGCTTGGAATAACACTCAGAGACAGAATGACGAATCAATGGATTCGACAACAAACCAGGGTCGTTGATGTCATGGAAAGAATAGCATCTCTGAAATGGAGCTGGGCGGGACATATTGCAAGAAGGACAGACGAACGTTGGACCAAAAAGATCATGAACTGGCGACCATATAAAAGACGAGCTATAGGTAGACCACCAGAGAGATGGACAAACGGAATTAAGAATATTGCAGGTACAAACTGGCAGCAAATGGCAATGGATCGTACGAAATGGAAAGAAAATGGAGAGGCCTACATCCAGCAGTGGATAGAAACAGGCTGAAAAAGAAGAAGAAGAAGAGATATGTAAAATACACGTAGAGCCCTAGTATCGGCCTCAGTCCGAGGACCCAAATTTAAATTTTTTTCAACTACATTCTATTCGGCCTTTGATTACCTCCCAAATGAAACAAAAATTACGAAAAACGGATGAAATTTGCTCGAGTTATATGTAAAATACACATAGGGCCCTAGTAGTGGCCTTAGTCCAAGGACCCAAATTTAATTTTTTTTCAACAACATTCTATTCGGCCTTTGATTACCTTCCAAATGAAACAAAAATTACGAAAAACGGATGAAATTTACTCGAGTTACATGTGAAATACACATAGGGCCCTAGTAGCGGCCTTAGGCCAAGGACCCAAATTTAATTTTTTTTCAACAACATTCTATTCGGCATTCGATTACCTTCCAAATCAAACAAAAATTACGAAAAACGAATGAAATTTACTCGAGTTCTATGTAAAATACACATAGGGCCCTAGTAGCATTTCACTTCTAAGGCCCTAACTCACGGTCCACTCACCCGATTTTAAAAAACTTTTTTTTCCTGGATTGGTATTGACAATATCTATCATTTGCCGTGTCATTTACATTTCCATCGTTTATTTTGCCATAAATATCACCAAAAGACTTTAAATCACTTAGGTGGCCCTAACTCACGAAGGGCCGACCCGAATATGCCTATCTTCGAACTTAGCCTCACTATTTCGACTATCTTTCAGGGAAAAAAATTTTTGAAATCGGGTTTGATTTACTCAAGATATCGACGTGACAGACGGACAGACGGACAGACAAAATTTTTATTGCAGATTCGTCATCTATGAACATAGGCAAACACTTTGCCCTTACCGTCTGCTTCGAATTCCATCAATTACACACGGCATCGTAATCCTATAAGCCCCTTTCTAAAAACAGAAATTGAAAAACTAGAAAATCGTAAAAACAACGAAATGAGTGGTAAACGATCAGGAATTAAGATGATTAGTTGATAACATTTGGGTTGTTGAGTACACAGCGGGAAGCGAATCGCGATCCTTTTTAGGAAAATGAAAAAAGGTTTGTCATTGCCCGCTTCGCTCGCGATTTCAGATTTTAAAACGTCGGTAATCAATTTTCTTCACTTCGGAAACGTTGAAATACTTAAGTAGCTTTAGTCAATATACTCTTTCCTATGTACTCGCGTCATTTCAAATGAACAGAATTCAAATGTCTGGACAATTTACGAATCCATTTAAATCGATCGCTCCGCTCGCGCTATTTCTCTTGATTAGTACATTTCATTTATCCGAAAGGCTTCATTCATAAATTTTTCGTCCGCTCCGCTCGGATTATATAAAGAAAACATCATCGAAAAATTATGATGAAATGATGCACGGAAAAAACGGAAAATGTCAATGTACGTCTGATTCGATCACGATTTACGTGTGAGTCGCAAATACTACATCTCCTACGTAGTATGTACATCGAAGTCGTGAAATTTTACGTCTAAATCGTACAATAAACGACTGAGTGAACCGTATCCAGATGAGTAAAAGTATCCGAGGGCTTCAGCCGGTACTTTTACTCATCGTGATACGAGATATAAAATTATTTCACGTGTAAAGTATGGCGTTTTACTTTACGAGCGAGGGAAAGGGTCTTTACTAGTGAGGGAAAGGCCACATTACCTCACTAGTAAAGTAAATTTTCTTTACCGGGACATCCCAACATTTGTACCGCGGAAAAACCTAATATTACTACTGGGAAATTTCGTCGAATTTTAGAGGATACCGGGAAAAATCGGGAAATCGGATCTGGATACCGGGAAGAAAACATTATTTCCTTTTTGGAATAAGTTGGCTTTCAGTAAAAAATAGAAATGTTTGTGGAACATAAGTCAGAGATAATCAGAGAAAACTTAATATTCTACGAAAATTTACACATATTTTGAATTTTGTCATACCCAGGTCATCGAGCACAAATGTAGGCTATAAATTTGGCAAGTGGTGATTGTAATTATATTAATAATTATTACCTGTTGCTTTCTCACATCGTGAAGAAAGG
The DNA here is from genome assembly GCF_014529535.1 of Bradysia coprophila. Classification (NCBI taxonomy): domain Eukaryota; kingdom Metazoa; phylum Arthropoda; class Insecta; order Diptera; family Sciaridae; genus Bradysia; species Bradysia coprophila. The sequence goes on from NW_023503375.1 coordinate 2,084,046, forward strand.
GGTGAACAAAATTGCTTAGTAGTGAAAGTAATCGTTGTTGTTGGGAATCTCACAACAGTTGTATTTAATTGTATTTATTTAACATCACTTAAGGATGTTGTCACTGGGGATTTTGACGCTATTTAGATGGGTCTTGTGACTGTTGTTGTCCCTGAGAACCTTGTTGAGATGATGCTTGTTCTTGTGAACTTCGATTCTGTGACCGTTGCTCTTGATTATTTTTAGCATGTGGGGGTGGTCCTTGGGAATATGAATGCTCCGGACGTTGTCCCTGATGTTTCGTTTGTCCTTTTGACCCTTGTGAACTATCTTGGTCTTGCCCATAAACGTTGGTGATCTGTTCGGTTTTTGTTAAATTTTTAATGAATTTATTTATATCAAAAATCCATTGAATTATACCTGTAGTACGACTACAGCGAGAGCGATGCACAATATTATCTTCATTGTTACTGGTTTAATAAACTGTGTATCATTGGTAGTGCAATACTGCCTTTTATACTTCAAACAACATGGAATTTTTATGTCACTTGAATTATTTTAATTAGACATTCATTTGATTACAATTTTTAATTGAAGGATGACATGCACAGTTCATGGTATGTTAAAATCAGGTGCGCGTGCAATTTTTTCCAGATGTTTTTATTTACAAAATTGTAAAAGTGTCTTCAAACTCATAATCATTTTATAACTAAAACATCAATTATTTTGTGTCGAATCGATATTACAATGAATGCTGATTATAATGGTTGCATTTTGAATACTATTTTATTTTTCGCCACGGCTTTGAAAAATTTCTCAAGTTAAGAAGACAAACTAATAGCAGACAGAATATAGAGATTGCGATTTTCAGTTATTGTAATATAATAAGGTGACAACTAGAAAATTTGAAGTGAAAATCGTATTCTCCCTAATAACAATGTCCAAACGTAAATTAATTTTCTCAACTCAGTAATGAAACTTTTGATGTTTTTTTTTTTAGAAAAGCTTTGTGATTAATGATTTTCTAGGCACGATAGGTGTAATCCACACATTATTAGATTAAGGATTGATAGCTGGTTGAACATCTCAAATGTTTAATGTGACATCTGGCTTTCTTCAAGGTAGCCATCTCGGACCCCTTTTGTTCTTATTGTTTATGGATGACGCTACGACAGTTTTCTCATCTTCCACTTATACCTGTTATACGCGAACGATCTAAAAATCTTCAAGGTAATTAAAAACGGCTCTAGGGCACGTGCTTGATACCAGGGCGACGATTCTCAAAACATTCGTAATTTTAAGAATTTGTAACTTGACACAAATCACCATACATTACCAAAAAATTACAACCAAATCGACATTTTCGCATTCTCGAAAAAATGTTCGTAACCATACGATCAAAATTTTGAACTTAAGAGTGATATCGGCAAAACTTGAATCAATTTGAAAACAATGGTTCGGCGATCCAGGCTAGCTATAGCTCGTCTTTCAATTCTAAGAAATAGGTATCTTTTAGTTTTACTGTTAGTTTCCCATTTTCGGGGTAAACACGTGAAAAGTGATAGCATGTCAAGGGGTGGTGGAAACAGTTTTTTGGTGATAGCTCGAGATAGACACGTTTATAAAAGTTGAAATGTTGTAGGAATATAGGCCTTTGACAGACTTTCATAAAGAGTATAATCATCGGTATGGGCCGCCACCCGTTCTGGATTTATGACTCAAAATATGGTCATTGGACAGTCCTACTGGCTTGCAACAGAATTTATCCGCGGAAGTGACTATAGGGTTTTGTAGCTGGACTTACCCTCTTTCGTTCCACGTATAAAAAACCCCAGATAAATTCTGTTGCAAGCCATAAAGTTAGTCGATGTAAAATGTCGCTCCAGGAGACCAGCATTTTTGAGTGTTTTCAACTTGTTTTTGGTCTTCAAACAGGCTGGAGCGATGGGAACGAAATAAACTTAGGGGCCATTCACAAATTACCAACTTACCTAAGGGGGGGGTCAGAAATTAGACATTTTTATATGAAAAACGCGTGCGAAACGGGGGGGGGGGTCAAAAATGACACGTCCACCGCGTGCGTAATTTATGGCCCCTTAATCAAAATTCATGTTCAGCTCGAAATTTTCTTGAGCCGAGTTATCGTTGGCCTTGAAAATGTTGCTTTCCACCTACTTCGCAGTAGGTGAAAACCTCATTTACTTGACTTCACAAAATGAACAGAAACTGAATTTTTTGCTACGAATATAGGTTTATTGAAGGCCGCTGCTATTTGTCCGTCGTGCAAAAAGTGCCTCTTGGGTGCCATTTACACATCGTAAAAATCTCTGCTATTAAGTACTGGACGATGATATCGTCAAGATTGTTTTTAAAAAAATAAATTTTAAATGATATTATTTGTTCTGGATTATTATTTTAGTGAAGACGAAATTTAAATTTGCCAAAATGGAGCACGTTTCTTGACAAAAAAAATTTTTGTATGGAAATTTTAGTGAAGACGAAATTTAAATTTGCCAAAATGGAGCACGTTTCTTGACAAAAAAAAATTTTTGTATGGAAATTTTTGTGAAGACGAAAACTTAAAATTTGCCAAAATGGAGCATGTTTCTTAAAAAAAAATTTTGTATGGAAATTTTTGTGAAGACGAAAACCTAAAATTTGCCAAAATGGAGCATGTTTCTTGAAAAAAAAAATTTCTATGGAAATTTTTGTGAAGACGAAAACTTAAAATTTGCCAAAATGGAGCATGTTTCTTGAAAAAAAAAAATTTGTATGGAAGTTTTTGTGAAGACGAAAACTTAAAATTTGCCAAAATGGAACATCTTTCTTGACAAAAATTTTTTTTATGGAAATACTAAAATGTCGGCGGTATTCTTAAAAACTACGCTTTAGCGGAAATATTTCAGTTTAAATGTGTGTACGTTTCATGAGAAAATGGATACAAATAATTACGTTTTTTTGTTGTAATAGGATACCGCGACTCGTGAGAATTACGACCCTCGCTTCGCTCGGGCCGCAAACTTCGCTCTATCTATCCCCCAAAAGTTTTAGTTGTTCGCCCTTATACCCCGCAGTCCGCTCATGGTAAATTTTCAAAGCCTTAAAAAATCATTCATTAGCATGAATTTTAGTGGTGGACAACTTGCCTGAGACGATAGAGCATAAAAAACCGTGGAACAAATTCGTTTCCGCCCATAAAATATGTTGATTGCAGAAATCGTCGTAGAATATTCAAATAGAAAATAAGGCCTTCGCCTCGTGCATTAGTGTTGCATGACCGGTTCACTCAGATCAAATTTACAACAAGTTCAGAAAATAAATAAAGGATCACTTTTTTGACAGAACTACGTTATTAGCGGGACTTACTAAATTTAGTAGAGGCACAAATTAAATTCGGAATATCCGTCAATATAGGAAATTTATGAAAAAGACCAGGTCCGGGCCTGGTACAATTAAAAGTGATGTTTTGTGATTTTACGACGTAATTAATAAACCAACATGAGCCCTTTCAATCTAGGAAATAAGAATATTGTTGCATTCGATAAATAAAATTCTAAATTTTGTTTTTTGTTTGGTTTTCCACATTACCATTGAAATCGTTGAAATAAATAGAGTCTTGCATGCAAATTCATTCTATTTTTTTTTTTTGGCAAAAAAAATGCTGTTCAAACAGCACAGCCAGTAGCTTAGATAGGTTATAAAGAATTTTTGGATTATATGATATTTACGTCCATTCTTTGGAAATTTTCATTTGAGAGTCATAACTTTCCTTGAAAATTCAAACGGATTCCAATTAATTTAAGAAATTTAGTGAATTCCCGAAATCTATCTCACTGATGTTCGTATGTCTGCTAAATATAATTTTAATCGGAATTTTTCAGCCCTAGAACCAGTCGATAAAATTTATATTTAGTGAATATTGTTCTTTTTACCAGTAAATAACAAGTAGATATACCAGAAGCAGGAGAACTCTTCAATCATTTTTTTTTACTTTCCAGTCAGACACTGAATGAAATTCACTATTTTTTCTCACGTATCTCGTATATTTTGACTAAATGTCTTTCTTCACTCAATTACACAAACAACTTATTTAGAAATGGTATCGTCCCCGATTAGCAATAGATTGCCGGTATGTTTGTGGCCTGCTAGTTGTAGCGAATGGTGATCTGTAGACTTGTGGTTTGGCAAATGCTTGATAGGTGGATTTGACTGGTTTCGGTGTGTAAACCTTTGTCTCATAGACTGGATCAGGTTGGTGCACATAAGCGTAAGGATCGTTTTTGTTTGGGTGCGATTCAATGTAAGCTAAAGCTCTCAAGATATAATCTGGAATTGGAGGAGCTACGGGAAGATGAGCGCCTTGTGGATGATATCCATTTTCGTCAGCAGTGTAGGTCAATTCGATGGGTGTTCCATCGTTATCGACCCATTTGGCTGAACCGGAAACTGATACACCGGCAACTCCTGACTCTTCGACTTCGATTCCATTATCAGCTTCGTATCCGTACTGATAACTGCCGTCTGGGTAGATATCGTTGTCAGATCGTAAAATCCTGGCATTAGCATCACGTTCACGCGCAAAGCTGAATGCTTGCGTGGAAGCGACCAATAACATACAGCAGACCAACTATCGAGATATGGAAACCACAGTTAGACTAATATTTTTGCACTGCTTTTGATTTTAGCACAGATTTTTGTTCCACTTACCAATTTCATTTTTACTAAAGATATGTTTACTTTGAAGCGTTTGAGCACTAAACGTGAACTGATTTGTTTAACCACATGCGATGCTCAATTTATATACTTTGCCATTTTGATGATGAAAATAATAAATCTCATTGGTTTTCGTATATACTTTTTTAAAGGTTGGACCACAAGACAATCATCATCAAACAACAGTCAAGGCCGTTAAATAGTTTAAAATTTGAAAAAATTGTCTTCTCTTTTCCATTCCAACTGTGATTGGAATGGTGTGGTATAATTTACAGACGAGAATAATTTGCATTTTATCTGTCGACTAAGGATCATATTAGACAAGATTGCGTGAAGAACAAGCTACAGATAATCATTAGCCCACAAACCGAACATAGTTATGGCACCACTTATGTCGGCATTGCGTATAATTTTCATGTTTTCTAGAAATGGAGAATTCAGAATCAATTTACTATACAAACCGATTGTCTGCAGCCAAAATATCTTTGGGCATTTAGTGGAAATTATTCAAAAAATCGATTTTAATTCATTTTTGAACTGGTTTCCCGAATAATCAGAAACCCATGAGAGTATGCTTTATATTATACACGTTGCCGCGCTAGTCTACATACTGAAAGTGCACATAGTCTGGTCACTGTTGTAAAATTCGGTTTTCTTGTCGCTGAAAATGATCTCGTGAAGATACAAGTTCTTCTGATATTTCTGGTAATTTTTTTTCGAAATTTTGGGTAAATAAATGTCTTGGAATAATTTGAATTGAATTACTGGTCGGTATACCTCAATTATGAGACACACTTTAATTTTCCAGACACGGGCCGATTAGTAATCGATTGTAATATTATTCAACAAAACCCCCAAAATGAGTTATGTATCTAGTCTAGGTATCATAAAAATTCGAATTTTATTCAGCTACAATTCGTAAGCTTTTCTGATTAACTCATTAAAATTCAATTGTTTGTATTTCAAACGACGTTCGAGAATAACACACTTCGCGAAAAAGTTGCAGATACGAAGTTAAATTTACATTTGTCTGTTTTAAAAAAGGCGTCTGGATGATTAAATAAGGCAAAACACTCATGAAACAATAACTATTCACAGAAGAAAATAGACTCAATCTTTCGAATTAATATTGTCTTTTACTGGCAAGGCTTTATGTAAAATATTTATCTTACCTTGGGTGCCGTGCCATAAACAAATGATGTCACGTTATTTAATAGAATTTTCTCTTATTTTCTTCCATTGTCACGAAAAGAGGATCCAATTGAACGTTTGTTAGAACCGTCACATATTTTCAAACATTCCTCCCTAATGTCATAACGTCATTTCGGTTTGCTTATCGATTAGAAACTTAAGAGTCATAGGTGCTTAGCTAAAATTGTAGCCTACATAAGCGTGTTTCGTATTTCATTTTTGGTGATATCTTTTCATCAGAATCCTTTTCGAAAAATGTACGACAACTACAACACTACAACTACAACAACCAAATCTATTTTCTTCTGAAAGTTTTCATATTCGTGGTCGTTATTGTGGTCTTTATTGTGGTCTTACATTATTGAAAATGAATTCTGGTTTAAATGATACACTCGGAATTTTGAAAACCGACACATTTTCTGTTTTGTGGTTTATTGGTTTTTTGTGAATTTTGCATGTATTTTTATATGGAGAGGAGAAATCAGAAACTCAAGTGAAACACATGAACAGAAAATGTGTCGGTTTTCAAAATTCCGTGCTTGTATCTTTACACCAAAATTCATTTTCATTTTCAAAAGTAAACTAAAATCCAGTATTTAAAAAACGCCCAAATGTACGCTTTTCAGCAAAGCATCGATGAGGAATCAATACATCGCTAAATTGTAGCCTAAATTTGTGAGCAAAAATCATATATTTTCGATGATAACTTCGTATGCGCGTCCTTTCTGGAAAGGGTGGGATTGTCAAAATGTGTTGACTCAGAGTAAAAATAATAAATGTGCGTGATGGTGTAACCTATTTCGAGAAAACGCAATACTTCATAAAAATTGGCTCAAATTTTGAGTTTTTTCGTAGCACACTAAATACATCACCACAAACATTTATCACTGTTACTGAAAGTAAAAACTTCTTGACACAAAACGATGATCCCATTATTAGACTCGTACGAAGTACTGGGGTCTTATAGGTTTACGCATACGTTTGTAACACGTCGAATTGGACTCCCTGAGTAAGGGGAAACCTATTGTGGTTGTCTAGAGATGCCAAATTAGTGAAGAAAAAAAATCCGTCTGTCTGTATGTCTGTCTGTCTGTCTGTCTGTCTGTCTGTCTGTCTGTCTGTCTGTTCTCTAACTTGAGTAAAACACATCCGATTTCTAAAATTCTTTTTTCCCTCGTTTGGTAATGTCAAAAGACAGGCTAAGTTCGAAGATGGGTGATTTCGGATCGACCTCTCCGGAGCTGGGGCCCAATAAGTGCCTAAGTGTTTTTTGACGATATCTCCAGACATTTAAGCACTACACTTGTCAGTGATACGTCAAATAAAAGGTATTTACAATACCGATCGACAAAAAAAAGTTTATGGAAATCGGATGACCGACTCGTGAGTTAGACCCCTTGGTGTGAAACAGGCACAGGGCGGCAAGCAGTTTTAGCTTGTAGGTCGGCCACATTTGAACATATGTCGTCTGTTTTAGCTTTATTAGATAGGTATTGACCGTACCAATCAGGGAAGGACGCGCATACGAAGTTATCATCGAAAATACACTACGTAACGCCCAAATGTAAGCTATAATTTCAGCTAAGTTATGATGCCTCTTAAGGACGATGGACCCTTTGCAACTTTTTAGCCTACATTTGGGCAGAAAAATATTCGTTTTTTGATGATTTCTCCAAAACCAAAACCTTTTTTTTGAAAAAGTAAAACCATTAAAGCACGCAAAAATTTGTTACTTTTAAAGGAAAAATTGGCTTATGGGTGATACCTTATCCCACTTGGAGAAACCTTTGCAAACGTGTAAAATTATGTGCTTTGCAAAGGTTTCTACACAGAGCCGGATTAACCATATGGGCTTGGGGGGGCCCGGCCCACTGGCGCTGGAAAAAAGTGGCGCTGGAATTTTAATCATGATGACAGAAAATTGTACTTTTGTGTACAAATTCGTAAGGCTCAAATGTGAGAAAAGATTGGGTTCTTCCTGAGTATAATCGAAATTTTGGTCAGTCTGTCACAAACTCGCAATCAAAATGTATATGGTAGAAGTTCTGACCACAGAGCCTAATGTTAACATTCAAATCCATCTAAATTATGTCCTCCGCAAAGTATTGTTTCGACGTGAAGCTATATATGTTGAGATGAATCGTTGTTGTGTAAAACGCCCAGCCAACATTTATGAGGAAAACAAGTAAACTTTCGAAAATATTCGAGTAACATTTGAAGAAAAATAAAACAGTCAGAACCATCATTTGGTGTCAAAGTATGTACTTTGCAAACGTACTTCCAAGGATGAGAACTGAAAGTGAACAGTGCACGGTGCGGCTGAACAACTTTTTTTTGACAAGTTCGTAAACATTGGGTTTCTCGTCGGGAAATTGTTTTTCTATATCGCTCAAATGAAGTACCGAATTCTACAAAAATTGCAGACAGAATTAGTGATATAAAAAAAACTACGACTTTTGGAGGCATGCCGTAGAACAATTTTTTGTTTAAAATGATGTTGTCTATCGATAAAAAGAAAGCGTTTGTACGCAACAATTTTTTTTCGTCACTTTCAGCAACACAAGGAAAATGTATGGAGAAACGTCGTTTTTATCACTTTTCTCGAACATGCACAAGCAGCCGATTTTGAGCCAGAACAAAAAAGTTTTGTTTGGTTCCCAAAAACAATTTCCCGACGAGAAACCCAATGTTTACGAACTTGTCAAAAAAAAGTTGTTCAACCGCACCGTGAGTGTAGCAAACAAATTTATGACACTGTAAAAAAATTGGGACGAAAATTTTCATTCAAAATATCACTCTATTTGCCAGCTGTCCCTATGTTTGACGTTACACTTGGCCAAAAAATACAGATTTGCGTTGCAAAGCAGTCCAATCCAAAGAAACTCAAACCGCGAACTGAGAAAGTTTTCGAGGACAATTGAGTTTTCACCTAAATTTTTCAGTGAAAAACAATGCATTTCGGCATTAAAGGTTGGTTTCATCCTTCCAAGAAAGGCTCAACTGCAAAATTATTCTCGAAAGCATACTTGTCCTCCACACAGATGCAGCCTAATTCTTTACACTGAGATGACTCGTCCTCAACCTCAACAATCAAAAACACTCTGTCTGATGATAGGCATTTTTGACGCTACATTCTCACCAAAAAAAATATTTTATAAGAAAAAGTCGAAAAAATTATTTTAGCCCATAGAAAAATCGAATAGCATGGAAAAGCAACGAAAATGACTAAGTTAGAATTTAAAAAATGTTAAGTGGTCGCCCTTCTATATGCTCCTCGGTTATTCTAAGTTTAGTAACCAATAAATTTGTCAATTGGTTGTACTTCACTTCATTACGAAATTATTATCGTCCGAATGGATCGTACAATTAGGCGTTTTTACTGTTTAGAAATTTGTGATTTTCTTTCAAGTTAACATTTTTCATTTGTTTGTTTGAAAATTTTACATCGAAAGCTAATTTTTCCCTTATTTATCATCATTATCAATTAGAACTTCAAAATTCCTAATTTTCTCCTTACTTTAGCTCGAAATCCTACTAAATTCCTTAATAAGGTGGCTTAATGTTGCATGTGAGGCCTGATCATGAACCAATTTGAGGGAATACAAAAACACAATAGATTTCCGTCAAAAATTTAAATTTTGGTATTGGCGCTAAATTATCACTTGGCCCATGGCGCTGGAAACGATAATCCAGCCCTGTTTCTACAAATGGGTTAAGTTATGACTCACAAACCAATTTTTCCTTTAAAAGTAAAACTTTTTTGCGTGCTTTAATGGTTTTACTTTTTCAATAAAAGGTAAAGATAAATCATCAAAAAACGAATATTTTTCCGCCCAAATGTAGGCTACAATTTTGCAAAGGGTCCATTCCTCTTAAAATCATTTTGTCAATACAACGAAGAACTATGCTCGTATCATTTAAAGTGTGATATAAAGCTTGTGTGGAATTAATTGGACTGAAGCTCAGAGCGTTGATTAGCCACCACTTTACAATCTCTCTCTAATTGTAAACAAATCTTTAAAGCTCCCAAAATAATAGCTATTTTCATAACAGGTGCCTAAACGGAATTATTTTTCAATACTTGTCAAAATTGTTAACTCGAGGCGAAGCCGATCATATGCGCAAAATTCCAGCTAAGGCACAAGATTTGATGTACAGGAGGACATCCTCATTTTTCCAAACGTCACTTTTACGCACTAGTGCGTACATGAAAAGCAAGACAACAACAAAAATATTTGTTAGCCTCGAGAGGATATCTTCTTTCTCCGAAATTTTGTATTCAAACAAAAACCATTTCGCTGCTAGACTATATATAATAAGAGAGATGGGACTACGATGGCATAGCCAAAGATATAACATGCAGGATGACATATATACATATATGTATAACGTAACATATTCAAATTCCGAAATACACATTTCATACTCATACTATACAGTGTATAATGATCTATACACCTACCTCCATATAATATAAATTAAATCCCATTGTTTACGTTCGGTTTTGTTCAAAAATATTTCGCAGGAAATCAATTTCCATATCATTTTGGAAGACCCATATTAACGGCTGCAAATCATCCAATTTTATCTCTTATCTTACTTGAAAATCAAGATTTTTTTCGTTGATAAAACGGCTTCTAATGTGAGCTGAAACAAAACACTAATTCTTCTACTTGGTCATTTACATCGCGTGTGTTGTGATATTCAATACCCAACAACGGGCAACATGATGTATGGTTATCGGTTTGGAATCGAATTTTAATTAATTGATATTTGGCGGTTAATCCGATTGTTTGTTGGATTTTGGATGGACAATAAAATGGTTTTTTTATTTGAAATCGCGAAATTTATGTAACGAAAATTAATTACCCGAAGTATGAAAGGATTATGATTTTGGAGATCGCTCAATAAGGCAAATCATTGTTTATCTTATCATCAGTGTTGTGTGGGTAGGTGCGTAAAATTAGTAACATTTACCACATTTTACAGATTCCAATTGTAAAGTAGTGAACCAAGAAAACAAATCAATAAATTTTTACAATTGAGACGTCTATTTTTTAGCAGTGAACGGGTGGGAGTATTTTCTGCCTCTGCATGTGTTAAATGGAATGGAGGAAAAGGTGAAATGTTCATCTGATGTCGACTAAAAGGCCATAAATAAACAATGGACAATAGCTGTTATGATAATAATCGATGCAACATCACTTCAGGGCGTAACTACCGTTAGAGTTATTTGTGATTTTGTGAACTTCATATAAAGTCAAGATATGTTTGAAAATTCGAAAAAAAAATATTCTGCGAACGTTGGGGACATCAAATTCCCGTAACTTAAGTAATTAGTTATTTATGCCACCCAGCATCATAATATGCAAAATTTGCAAACTTTCGATGCCTCTGTGGCATAAAACGTTGTATGAATCTCGGTGCGAAGAACTTTATTAGGCTCACGATCAAGATTTATTAGGCTCTAGATGTGTAATTTATTAATTATGACACGAGGCCAGAGGGATCTAAAGTTCGTATTTTTCGAAGATTATGATCTCGAGTTGCATAAATAAAGTTGTTCAGCCCCACCGTCGGTTTTTCCTATGTGTGATCTCCTGTTTTTTTTCCATGAAGCAAGAGTTATTTACGTATTTGTTATGGACACTTCGTTCGGCCTGCAACTCGCGAAATTGCCCAAAACAACTTTTCCTGTCGAAGCTTTAAATTACGAGAAAAATTCTGAAACTTATGGCCCAAAACATGAAAAAAACACGAATTCACGATACCATTTTTGAAAACATAAACAAAGTGACAGGTCCAGTGAAAAAAAGTTCTTTTTTCTCACCACTGGAGAGAAAGTGCTGCATTTTTCACGAGCCTGAACGAAGTGAGAAAACGCAATTTTGAGGGGAGAAAAGAAAGTAAATCACACCGATGATATAGTTAATTGTTCGATGAGGGAAGAAAAGTTGGAAATTGCATTGGAGGTTGTTGTTGTCAGCTCTCTTCCCCGAAAAATCGTGAAGTGGGTCAATGTGGAATGATGAATTTTTCAAAAATATCAAAATGTTATTCTAAACGACATCCTAACGACTCAGAAAATGTTTTGAACTGATTTTTGGTTTTGAAAATCCTTTTAATCTTGCTTCACCCTCCAGTGCGCCAATATTATTACTTAACAATGGGGGTTTGTTCGACCATATCTTTCAGCCTTTATTTTAGGCTCGAAAAATCAGAAAGAAGTTTGGAAGAAATCAAGTGGTTCGAGAATTAAACACGGCAAGATATTAAATTCAAATTAAATATTTTTTAAGGAAGTCTCCATTTCAGTTTTCCACTTTTGTTGATCTGCCGGACATCTGAATGCAACACTATATCACTAAAGAATTTCCGTGTAATTCAATACGATCACTAAATTGAAATTTAAAATAATCGCTCGGCATTGTGTTTGTGATATCATGCGTCTATTGTAATGCGATGTGAAAAATGCGATCTAACCGTTTTACTTCACCTTCCTCTTTTCCTTTTCATATCTTTTTTATTGGAGAGCAATCCGATCGAACTCATTACTATTCAAAAACAAAATTAAATCAATGCAAATGATATGTATATCAGGCAATTTAAATTGATGTAATTATATGGTCTACGATCTTCAAGCAATTCTTTTATTTATATTGTGACTTGACCATGGCATTATGACACTTCTTTTACGAACAGAAAAAATGTTGAATTTTATTAGACGATTCGTTTGGTATTAATAGCGAATTAATTCAACGGAGAAGAATCAATATTGTAATAAAATTTGACATAAATGGGCGGATCATTTCATTAACGTGTACTAAACGCTGAGGGAATGTGAATTGATTAAGTTCAATTTGTGTACAAATATATGCAGTCATTTTATGTGTGTGGAATGGACGAGGTATATAGGCATATTGCTTTTTAATTTTGACACTCTCTGCAGCCAGAAGTTAATTTATTGGAGTAATAATTTGTTATGCTTAATGTGTTATTAATGCTCAGTCAATAGACATTTGAAGCATAAAATGACATAACCCGGGTAAAAAAAAAAGTGAATGTGAGACCCCTTTTGAGACCGTTTTTTTTGTATGGAGGTGAGACGTCTCTTTTCGAACCTTTGAGACTGGTTTCTTCTCATATACTGATGAATTGATGATGATGATGATTGCGAAACCGATGAGAAGTCTCGTTTTAAATGTTTTAATAGACTGTATGAGACTGACTGAGTGGTCTCTTCTGCTGTATTTTACGAGACTGACCGAGTGGTCTCTTCTTCTGTATTTTACTAGACTGACCGAGTGGTCGCTTCTTCTGTATTTTACGAGACTGACCGAGTGGTCTCTTCTCCTGTATTTTACGAGACCGACCGAGTGGTCTCTTCTTCTGTATTTTACGAGACTGACCGAGAGGTCTCTTCTTCTGTATTTTACGAGACTGACCGAGTGGTCTCTTCTTCTGTTATTTACGAGACTGACCGAGTGGTCTCTTTTTCTTTATTTTACGAGACTGACCGAGTGGTCTCTTCTTCTGTATTTTACGAGACTGACCGAAAGGTCTCTTCTCCTGTATTTTACGAGACTGACCGAGTGGTCTCTTCTTCTGTATTTTACGAGACTGACCGAGTGGTCTCTTCTCCTGTATTTTACGAGACCGACCGAGTGGTCTCTTTTTCTTTATTTTACGAGACTGACCGAGTGGTCTCTTCTTCTGTATTTTACGAGACTGACCGAGTGGTCTCTTTTTAAATAATTTGCGAGACTGACTGAGTGGTCTCTTTTCAAAATAGTTTACGAGACCGACTGAGTGGTCTCTTTTTTAGATTTGACTATGTTTGAGACTCAAAATATTTTTGAGACTCTTTGAGAAGTCTCATGTCAGTTTTTTCTAGATCCTTTTAGAGGCCACCTGAGAACTCTCACTTTCTTTTCGACGTCTTTTGAGACTATCTGAGAACTCTCACTTTCTTTTCGATATTTTTTGAGGTTATTTGAGAAGTCTCATTTTAATTTTTTTTTCTATATCCTTTTGAGGCCCATCTGAGAACTCTCACTTTCTTTTCGACATTTTCTGAGACCATCTGAGAACTCTCATCTCCATTTTCCATCTGTGAGATATTTCATTTTCTTTAGGCTGTAGTTTCTTCCCGCATTCACAGATGGCACAGTTTTTTATTTTTCCTTATAATTCGCTGAAATGATAGAAATTTTAGTGATATTTGATTTTTTTTTTACCTTTTTTTTATTTCGTAATGTATTTTCCGGTCACCACTCCAAGTACTAACCGCGCCGAATGATGCTTAACTTTTGGATTGGACTGCCAGCCACCTTACGCGTGTTGCTAAATTGGATATATCTTCGATAGGTCTTATTTCGAACCGTTGTTACAAAAACTTTGAGACCGAACGAGTGGTCTTTCTTGGATTATTTTTCGTTGGACTTTGGGAGACTGACCGAGAAGTCTCGTTTTGAATATTTTACGAGAATGTAAGAGACCGACCGAGTGGTCTTTCTTGGATTATTTTTCGTTGGGCTTTGGGAGACTGACCGAGAAGTCTCGTTTTGAATATTTTACGAGAATGTAAGAGACCGACCGAGTGGTCTTTCTTGGATTATTTTTCGTTGGACTTTGGGAGACTGACCGAGTGGTCTCGTTTTGAATATTTTACGAGAATGTAAGAGACCGACCGAGTGGTCTTTCCTGGATTATTTTTCGTTGGACTTTGGGAGACTAACCGAGTGGTCTCGTTTTGAATATTTTACGAGAATGTAAGAGACCGACCGAGTGGTCTTTCTTGGATTATTTTTCGTTGGACTTTGGGAGACTGACCGAGAAGTCTCGTTTTGAATATTTTACGAGAATGTAAGAGACCAATAGAGTGGTCTTTCTTGGATTATTTTCGTTGGACTTTAGGAGACTGACCGAGAAGTCTCGTTTTTGAACATTTACGAGAATGTAAGAGACCGAACGAGTAGTCTTTTCGGATTATTTTTCATTGGACTTTATGAGACCGGCCGAGTAGTCTCGTTTTGAATATTTTACGAAAATGTAAGAGACCGACCGAGTGGTCTTTCTTGGATTATTTTTCGTTGGACTTTGGGAGACTGACCGAGTAGTCTCGTTTTTGAACATTTTACGAAAATGTAAGAGACCGACCGAGTGGTCTTTCTTGGATTATTTTTCGTTGGACTTTGGGAGACTGACCGAGTAGTCTCGTTTTTGAACATTTTACGAAAATGTAAGAGACCGACCGAGTGGTCTTTCTTGGATTATTTTTCGTTGGACTTTGGGAGACTGACCGAGTAGTCTCGTTTTTGAACATTTTACGAAAATGTAAGAGACCGACCGAGTGGTCTTTCTAGGATTTTTTTTTCGTTGGACTTTATGAGACTGAACGAGTGGTCTCATTTCAAGAACATATTTTTTCGAAATGCAGAGACCAACTGAGTGGTCTCATTTCAAGAACATATTTTTTCGAAATGCAGAGACCGACTGAGTGCTCTCATTTCAAGAACATATTTTTTCGAAATGCAGAGACCGACTGAGTGCTCTCATTTCAAGAACATATTTTTTCGAAATGCAGAGACCGACTGAGTGGACTCATTTCAAAAACATATTTTTTCGTAATGCAGAGACCGACTGAGTGGTCTCATTTCAAGAACATATTTTTTCGAAATAAAGAGACCAACTGTTTCAATTTTTGACATACTTTGACTCTGACCCACTGCAGAGACCTTTGAGAGTTCTCCTTAGAACTAAACTTTTATTTTACCTAATTATTTAAATTATTTGTGAGACTAATGATACAGTAATGATGAGAGTAACAAAATTTTTTAGAAAATAGTTACGAAACCAATACCAGCTGATCAATATAAACACGCCGTCGAAATGGCTACTTGTTCACAGAACTCGATGCAAACACAGCAGCAAAACATGATAGAAACAAAATTGCGTTTATAATTAAAAGTTAGGTTCAAAAGAGAACTCTCATAGGTCTCTGCAGTCGGTCAGAGTCAAAGTATGTCAAATATTGAAAAAGAGACCGCTCAATTGTTTTCCATTTCAAAAA